>NC_136267.1:89783150-89988150 GCF_964187855.1 Myxine glutinosa | reverse complement strand
CACCATGCGTAATGCCCAAGTGTCGAATGTAGTGGTGAAAGCTCGCCGCCATTAGACTCTGGAGTGATGAATCACGCTTCACCATCTGGCAGTCCGACAGAAGAATCTGGGTTTGGCGGATGCCAGGAGAACGCTACCTGCCCAAATGCATAGTGCCAACTGTAACGTTTGGTGGAGGAGGAATAATGGTGTAGGGCTGTTTTTCATGGTTCGGGCTCGGCCCCTTAGTTCCAATGAAGGGAAATCTTAACGCTACAGCATACAATGACATTCCAGACGATTGTGTGCTTCAAACTTTGTGGCAACAGTTTGGAGAAGGCCCTTTCCTGTTTCAGCATGACAATGTCCACGTGCACAAAGCGAAGTCCATACAGAAATGGTTTGTCGAGATCGGTGTGGAAGAACTTGACTGGCCTGCACAGAGTCCTGACCTCAACCCCATCGAACACCTTTGGGATGAATTGGAACGCCGATTGCGAGCCAAGCCTAATCGCCCAACATCATTGCCCGACCTCATTAATGCCCTTGTGGCTGAATGGAATCAAATTCCCCCGGCAATGTTCCAACATCTCACGGAAAGCCTTCCCAGAAGATTGGAGGCTGTTATTGCAGCAAAGGGGGGACCAACTCCATATTAATGCCTATGATTTTGTAATGAGATGTTCAACGAGCACATACAGGTGTGATGTTCGGGCGTCCACATACTTTTCGCCATGTAGTGTGTATATCTCACATTCTCGCTCTGATTACACATTCCATTAGCAGACCGTTGACTGCCTCTGCACAAAATATTTTTAAGTCCCTTTTCTGAATGCCACCAATCAAACAGGGTATGGCAAGCTTTCTGGTTGCAGCACGACTGGCTAACCTCTGGAATTCCATGCTCACCTCATCATGGGTGAGCGACGAACATAAATGAAAGAAATCTAATCCGAATAGATCGATGTAATTTTGACAGGAATCCACAGATATTCCTCCCACACAGCGTCATAGGCTGCTCTCCCAATAGAATATTCCTTGCTCCAGTAGTTGTGATATCCACCTTTTTAAAAGGGTAGGGCCGAGTTGTTTTTGTTCAAGGTAAGATTGCTCGCAGAGTTTCTCACTCAGATGCGTTATTGTGTCTCTTGTTGTGCTTGTGTATGGTTTGATGCCTTAAATGGTCTTGTGAATTGCCTGATAATCTACAACGTTTAATGGCTTTTGTTCATGTCCAACAGGAATGTCTGCGTGCATTTAACGGGAGACTGCAGGCTGCAGGGGACAGGAGAGGAATGGGTTAAAATCCCTGCACCATTGAGAGGGGGAGAAAGAGAGAGGGGGAGAGAGAAAGAGTGAGGGAGGGAGGGGGAGAGCGCGAGCTCTCAGGACAGTAGGGGGCTCGGCCTCATTTTAGCGTAATGTGTTGCGTGTTTTGAGAAAGCGGATTGCAACTCAATTGCTACCATGTTAAACGCTAGCCTTATTTTGTTATTCATTCCGCCTGGGGAAAGTTGAAGCATTCATTCTTTGGTTAACTCTGTGTTGAATAGTTAGTAGTGTTAATGGAAGTTGCTTTCTTTTTGTTAAAAATGAAGTTGTTTGATTGTAGCTTTTGTGTGTGACTTTGTTTGGACGTAGTTCACTATAAGCTTAAATGGATCTTTCGAAGGATTTGGGGTTAGGGGAGGGTGGAGAATGGGGGCAGCCGAGAGGGATGCGTTACACTGTATAATGTGAAATTATAGTTCACATCCGGTTCTCTTGCAAGACTGTCTTGTATTGAATATTTGGGGGGCGGGAGGGATGGATTAATGCATTACCTCATTATCCTTCCTTTGTGTTATGCAGTGGGTTATAGCATCTTTCATAAAATAGTGCAGGTGTGAGTTGTAAACTCTTCCATTTTTCAATAAAGTATTCTGTAGATTATTTGCAAAATGCATACTGTTTTTATCTTGCACTTTTTAAAGGATTCTGTTGTCATGATCATTGCTGAAGAGAAAGAACCTTGAGGGGTACCATTCGTACTGCATTTGATATGAAATGACAGTTCAAAGAGCTCAGAAGGTGTTCGTAAGTGGAGCCTGGTGTTGTATTTACAACTCGTCCATGTTTAAATATGTTCATGACTGCAGCTTAATGAAGCAGTTTATATAGGCATATGGCATCTGCCACATCCAGTGCTCAAGTCTTCCCTGCATCAGAATACCTTTTATTAGCCCGTCCCCTTACTACCTCCCCCACCCCATGCACAACAGGCAATTGTGTGCGTGCGTCTGTCTAGGCCATAATTTATTTTTATTTTTTACTAATTTGAGCTTCATCAAATGTTCAACAAATCCACATCAGAATATAAAGAAAAGCAATTAATACAACTCACATTTTTATGTCTGTCGCCAAAGAGTGGAGGCATTATGTTTTTGGGTTGCCCGTCTGGCTGTGCGTCTGTACTCGGTTTTATTACCACAATAACAATGGCTGAAGGGATCCAAATCAAACTTGCTACAAGTATAATGATGTCAAGAGGTTAAAGGACAGAGGTCCCATTCGGTAAAAATTATGTTCCTGTGCTAACTTGTGAACCCATAATGGGATTTTGAGCAAACTCGTTTTCGTCAAACAAAACGCAAACATTCACTACTGGTCAAAAGTTTTAGAACACCTCAATTTTTCCAGTTTTTATTGAAATTTAAGCAATTCAAGTCCAGTGAATAACCTGAAATGGTACAAAGGTAAGCAGTAAACTGCTCGAGGTTAAAAAAAAGTTTAGGTTAGCAAAAACGGGGAAATAAATTAAATTGCACAGTTGTATTGTAAAAAAAAAAGGCTTTCAGGGAACAAGTAATGGGTTAACAACTTACAGCTGTTCTGCAGCAATGTAAGTAAATTAAGCCTTGAAAGTTGATGCAAACAATTCCTGCAGGTGTCCCAACCTCTGCTGATTACTTGATTACAAACCCCCTGTCTGTATAAAAGCAGTATTGGAACAGACTGTTATTACACCCTCTGAAGCATTATTTGGACAATATTGCACTGCAGGAAGTAGTATATTGTTATCATAATGGCGAGAAAAACGCAATTAACAAAGGAAGACAGACAGACCATTATAACCCTTAAAAGTGTACGTCTTTCCTTTAGAGAAATTGCAAAGAAAGCCAAGGTGTCAGTGAGGACAGTTTCCTACACCATCACAAGGCACTTGGAAATTGGAGGAAACTCTGACAGAAAGAGGTCTGGCAGACCCGAAGCCACAACAGAATCAGAAGACAAGTTTCTGAGAGTCAACAGCTTGCGTGATAGGCGGCTCACAGGACAACAGCTTCAAGCACAGCTTAACACTGGTCGAAGTAAGCAAGTCTCAGTTTCAACTGTGAAGAGAAGACTTCGAGCTGCAGGTTTGACAGGTCGAGTGGCAGTAAGAAAGCCATTACTAAGATGGCAAAATAAGAAAAAGAGGCTGGCCTGGGCCATGTAGCACCGCCAGTGGACTACTGAAGACGAAGAAGTTCTTATGGATCGATGAATCAAAATTTTAAATCTTTGGTTCACGCAGGGTTTTTGTACGCCGTCGAGTAGGCGAAAGGTTGGTTCCTCAGTGTGTGACACCAACTGTCAAACATGGAGGAGGAAGCGTGATGGTCTGGGGCTCTTTTGCTGGATCCAGAGTCGGCGACTTGCACAGAGTGACTGGCACCCTGAACCAAAAGGGCTACCACAGCATTTTGCAGTGCCATGCAATACCCTCTGGTATATGCCTAGTTGGTCAGGGGTTCATCCTGCAGCACGATAATGACCCTAAACACACCTCCAGGCTATGTCAAAACTACCTACGAGGAAAAGAACAAGATCGTAGGCTTCAAATCATGGAATGGCCAGCACTGTCTCCAGACTGAAACCCCATCGAGTTGGTTTGGGATGAACTGGACAGAAGGGTGAAAGCAAAGCAACCTACAAGTGCACCACATTTGTGGGAACTTCTGCAACAGTGTTGGGAAGAACTTCCCAAACAATATTTGATTTCTATTGTAGAAAGAATGCCACGAGTGTGTTCGGCGGTTATATCTGCAAAAGGTGGCTACTTTGCCGAGTCAAAAATTTAAATTAAATTTTGTTAAACAAAATGATTCGATGATTTCTTTTTATCTCCAAATGTTTATTTGTTCTATGCTTAATTTAAGAGTACATTGAGACAATAAACTGCATAAATTTCAATAAAAACTGGAAAAATTGAGGTGTTCTGAAACTTTTGACCGGTAGTGTATATATTATGATGAAAAGATGAACCGATTGGATTTTGGCATCAAAGATCAGAGGTCATGTCAGGTAAAAATGATACTTGAGAACAGCTGAGGGATTTAAATCAAACGTGGTACAAGTATGTATAATGATGTAATAATGTGAGCGGAGGCATACCGGTTGACGTAGCGACATCGAAGAGTGCCGTGAAAGTTTTGTTTTTGAGTTTGAGTAAAAAGTAGACTGGAAGGGGTTTGCATTTTGAGATGCTTCTGAATTTGCATTTTCGATGGAACAAAGAGAGATGACACATAGTTCGTTGAGTTAATGAGAAGTAACTATTTTAAAAAGGTAACACAAATTATCAGGAAGAAATGTGTGTGAGCCTCACATGAAGTGCATATCTGTCTTCAAGGTTGGTAGAATTTGGGATAAGAGGTGGGGTGGGGTGGGAAAGGGTTTCTCTGGGAACGCAGTGGTATTTAACTTAATTGCTCACTCACACAATATGAATAATTTGGAATCAAGAAGCAAAATGAACCATGAAGCTCATAACAGTAACTAGAACAGCACTCAGTGGAGCACATACCTCGACCACGCTGAACAGTTTGTGTTGTATTCCACTGATAGGCCTGATCTGAATCCGGACCTGAACCAAAATCTAATCAGTTTGTTCTTGCCACCTATCTCATCCACCAAGTTGTGCCATAACCCATATGCAACCTTTTTGAAATGCCATGCCGAGCACATTTCATGAAATGCCAAGGGGTCCTCGCTGGATGTCCAAGATGCGTTCCAGAAAAGTTTGACTTGTAACAAAACGACAGATAGCAGGGAATTCTTCCCCATAAGAATTGGTGTAATTGAACAGGGATGCGCTCCAATGCTTAGTTTAGGTCCTATACAACACCACTCAACAAGCCCAGAAAACCCAAACACCTTTGTATCTTACTTACCATATATTGTAACTCTTTTGTAATGACAATTTAGCAGTCTTCCACCTCGAAAACCTCCAATCATCATGTCAAGCAAGCTGCCTGCATCAGTCCTTCACCCTCTAAATTATCCTTCCCATTGGACCATGTGGATTCCCCCATGGACGGACCCAGGCTCCATCCAGCCTTTGTGCCAGCACATGCACTCGTACCGCAAAACCCAGTACTCGTGCTGTAATCCATTGTGGTGTCCACACGGGACCTCACAAAATATTCCCATGGTCGCCATGCCCACTATGGCCACCATGCTTACTTCGGCCGTGCCAGCAGAACGGCACGAATTGCATGCCACCTACACAGCACTCGTCGGCGTTTGAAAAAAAAAAAAAATAGTTTGAACAGTTGGCGGTGGCAAAACAAGGTAACGAGCAATATCGGCTGGTCGTTAACCATTCTTATTTGCAGTGTGCCTTCAGGAAGTATTCACACACCTTGACTTTTTCACTTTGTTGTGTTACAGCCTGAATTTAAATGGAATAAATGGAGATTTTTTTTTTTTTGGTCACTGATCTACACATAATACCCCATAATGTCAGTGGAAGTTTTTACTTTAGAAATTTTTATAAATTAATTAAAAATGAAAAGCTGAAATGGCTTGAGCCAATAAGTTTTCGACCCCTTTGCTATGACCCTCCAAATTGAGCTCAGGTGCATCCAATTTTATTTGATCCTCCTACAGATGTCTCTAAAACTTCATTAGAGTCCACCTGTGGCCAATTCAATTGATTGGACATGCTTTCGAAAGAAAGACACCTTTCTATATAAGGCCCCACAGCAAACAATGCATGTCAGAGCAGAAACTTCACAATGCAGTCCAAGGAACTGTCCATAGAACTCCAAGATAGAATTGTGAGGAGGCACAGATCAGGGGAAGGGTATAAAACAATTTCTAGAGTGTTGAAAATTCCCAAGAGCACAGTGACCTCCATCTTTAAAAAATGCAAAGAATATGGAACGACCCAGACTATTCCTAGAGATTGTTGTCTGACCAAACTGAGCAACCACGCAAGAAGGACCTTGGTCAAGGAGGGGATCAAAAACCCAGTGACCACTCTGACGGAATTACAGAGTACCTTGGCTGAGATGGGAGAACTTGAAGGAAGGACAACAGTCTCTGCAGCACTTCACAAATCTAGGCTTTATGGGAGAGTGGCCACTCCTGAGGAAAAGGCACATGACAGCAAGCCTTGAGTTTGCAAAAAGGCATGTGAAAGACTGAGAGCATGAGCCAAAGTATTCTGTGGTTTGATGAGACGAAAATTGAACTCTTTGGCCTGAATGCAAAGTGCTACATTTGGCAAAAACCGAGCACAGCTCATCATCCATCTAACACCATCCCGGCTGTGAAGAAGCATAATGGTGGCAGCATCATGCTATGGGGATGCTTTTCAGCTGCAGGGACTGGGTGGCTTCAACGATATAGAGAATAATGAATGGAACCAAGTGAAGGCAAATCCTTGAGTATAACCTGCTTCAAAGGGCAAAAGACCTTGGACTGCAGCAAAGATTTACATTCCAACAGGACAATGACCCCAAACACAGCCAAAGCAACACTGGAATGGCTTCAGAACAAGAATGTGAAAGTCCTTGAATGGCCAAGCCAAAGCCCCGACTTAAAATCCCATTGAGAATCTGTGGAAAGACTTGAAGATTGCTGTTTGCTGACGCTCCCCATCCAACTTGACAAAGCTTGAGCAAATCTGCAAGGAAGAATGGGAGAAACTCCCAAATCCAGATGTGCAGCAGAGCTGGTACAGACATACCCAATAAGACTCGAAACTGTAATTGCTGCCAAAGGTGCTTCTACGAAGTATTGACTTGGAGGTTGAATATTTATGTAAGTTAGATATTTCTGTATTTCATTTTCAATGAATTTGTAACTATTTCTAAAAACATGTTTTCACTTTGGCATTAGGGTTTTTTTGGTTTAGATCAGCGACAACAAAATTTAAATTTAATCCATTTTAAATTCAGCCTGTACACAACAAAATGTGAAAAAATCAAGGGGTGTGAATACTTTCTTCTGAAGGCACTGCATGGACTGTACACAATACAAAGTTTCTGACAGAAGTAGATGAGTTATAGGAATCTGCCTGAATTTCAGTTACCTGTTCTCACTTGTCCACCTCTTCAAAAGTTTAATTTGGCCTAAGCTGGTTACTTGTTGCAGAATTCTTTTTCAGCATATTAAAAAGTCAAGATTGTAGTCTGCTGTTGTTATCAGAATCCAAAGTGCAATATGGCTGCACCAGCTAACTGACGGGGACTTCAATATGCCTTTTTAGAAAAAGGTGCTGCAAGGATGGACGACCACCATCTATCTATCTATCTATCTTTCTTTCCAGCACCGGATATAGATTTTGCATGGGAATACATTCATACAAGTACTTTCTCTCATGCACCAGTTCATCCCATCCTGTTTCTGGCCTACCTATCCATCCTCTGGACCATGGTACAGTGGTACACTGACTGAATCCTGTGGAGGCAGATGCAGTCAAGCAGCTTCCTTTCTTGGCTTGTAAAGCTAACCCATTTAGTAACTTTCATTACCTCTGCCACCGAAGGTGGATGGAGGTTATGTTGTCACCCCTGTTTGTCTGTTTGTTTGTCTGTCCGTTTGTGAACAAGATATCTCAAAAAGTTGTGGACGGATTTGGACGAAATTGGTGGACAGGTTGGGTGTGTGACAAGGAAGAATCGATTCAATTCTGGTGAAGATCCGGATCCGGCTAGTAGAATTTTTAAAGTGATTTTTCACCATTGGGAGATAGGGCCAAAAGGTATACATAGCAGGATATCTCAAAAAGTTGTGGACGGATTATTTCGATTAAATGCGATTCCGTATTCTGATCGACCCTGGTTCATTCTGTAAGGTTCGCACAAGTGTCCATCCGGAGACGAGCCAGGTAAATGTCATCTTGCAAATGTCAAGGCCAAACTCTTCAACCAATCTTCCTCCAGGTTATGGTGGTGCCTTGTCAAATCTATCTCTGGAGTATGCTCTGCCTCCATTCCTTCTCTTCAAATGGCACTACAGCCGACCCCGCTCGTGAAAAGGCCGAGTTCCTCAATGCTGTGTTTGCTTCCAAATGTTGTGTCCCAAACCCCACGCTCTCTGTACCCAACCTAATGCTTAAGGACTGTCTTTTGCACCTGAGAAGGGGAAGTTTCTGGCAACGCTGAATGCTGATTCTGCAGGTGGATCGTATGGCATCACCACACATGTCCTAAAAGCTGCTCTGACACATCCTATTTCTGTTCTGTCCACCATCATTTGCCATGCATCATCTTCCATTTGGTTGGAAGTCAGCCAACATCACCAAATCACATAAAGTGCAAAAACGGATCCCCTTGACTAGAGGCATGTCAGCTTGCTTCCAATCATGAGCAAGGTCATGGAATCAATCATTGCAGTTGACATCAAATCCTTCATTTTCACCAATGGCCTCATCTCACAATCAGTTCAGATTCAGACTCAGTCACTGTACCTTGGACATGCTGCTTGTACTCTCCCAACAATGGATGGAAGATGTCAAATATGAGATCAGGGCCATCACTCTCTAGACATATCTCAAGCATTCAATACGGTCTGACATCCTGCCTGGCTCTCCAAAGGTAGCTCCACATATGGCTTACTGACTTCCTCTACCCTCATCGCAAAAGCAGGGCTCTGAATGTCATGCTTTCATCACCTCTCTGTTAAGGCTGAAAGTGCTCCAAGGCAGTATTCTGGGCCCTGTCCTATTCCTCATAATCATCAACGATCTGTCTCTGTAAATCCCCCTTTTCAATTTGCTGATAACGTGACCATCTCCCATGACATCCTTCATTCTTCAGATAGGCAGGCAACCACCTCTTCCCTTTGTGGACATTGTTAATCACGAGCCTCCTTCCATACCCCCATTCTCCCTCCTCGGCACGACTTTTTCGTGCCTTTGCTATTGACAATTTAACTAGTTTAAATTCACATTATTTTTCACCAAAATGTGAACACTGACAGCAAAATCTTGTGTGATCATTCTATTATTCCCTCCGCCACCGAAGGTGGATGGAGGTTGTTTTCACCCCTATCTGTGTCTGTTTGTGAACAAGATATCTCAAAAAGTTGTGGACGGAATCGGACAAAATTTGGCAGAGATGTAGCGTATGTGACAAGGACGAAATTATTAGATTTTGGTGAAAATCCGGGTGCTATAATTTTTAAATTGATTCTTCACCATTGGGAGATAGGGCCAAAAACGATACATAGCAGGATATCTCAAAAAGTTGTGGATGAATTTGGACGAAACTTGGTGGAGAGGTTGTGTGTGTGAAAAGGAAGAATCGATTCAATTTTGGTGAAGATCTGAAAATGGATTCGGATATGAGTTAATTTAATTTTTTAAGCGATTTTTCACCATTGAGCGATTGGGCTAAAACCAACATATAGCAGGATATGTCAAAACGTTATGGATGGATTTGGACGAAACTTCGTGGACAGGTTGTGTGACAAGGAATAATCGATTCAATTTTGGTGAGGATTCGGATTCGGCTAGTAGAAGTTTTTAAGCAATTCTTCACCATTGGGAGAAAGGGCCAAAAACGATATTTCGCAGTAAATCTCAAAAGGTTGTGGACGGATGATTTTGATTAAATGCGATTCTGTATTGTGATTTTCTGGTCCACTCTGGGATACAAAATGTAAACTGTTCACCTGGTGGAGGTATGCTCTGTACTGAGTGCCTTTCTAGTTCTACAAGTGTTCACACAATAATCAATGCACTTCTGTGAACTGTTTCCTTCTGTGAAGTCCATCAAAACCTGTTTGATTGTGGGCTTTATTTATAAATGTCATCGAAATAAAATTATACAGCAGAAGAGGCTTTGAGCTGTGAATTTGCAAGGAAATGGGTGGCTCTTAATGTAAACACTAAAGTTGAATAGTCATGGAGTGAAATGGATCTTCCTCCAGGTCGAATTCCAAAATACAGCACTGCTTTCAAATCCAAAACAAAATGGAGAATACAGGAAAATGTTCGGAGAACGCTTGGATTCGGAAGAGGGTCAGAGAGCAGTATTCGGGATTGCAAAGCAGATAGCGAAAGAGAGGTGTGATGTGATGGGGGAGAGTTGCTTGAAGGATGAAGTGGGACAAATCGTTGTGGACCCAGATGGAATTAAAGGAAGATGGAAGAGATATATGGAAATGCTGTTGAATGCAGAGAATGAATGGGATGGCAACATAGAGAGTAACCCAGTTTTTGGACCGGCAGAGAAGATAACGGAGAAGGAAGTTGAGGAAGCGATAAAAGCAATACAACAGGCATTTTAAGGCCATTTCCCCTGCTAGAGCGGGGGTTAGCCTTGCGGTTCCCATGACAATCTTCTTCGATAAAAGCAATGAAGAGTAGAAAAGAGGGAGGGCCGACAGTTGTGGGAAATATGTTGAAGGCAGCGGGAAGTTGGGGTGTGAAGAGAATGACAGAGATCTGTAATCTGGTGGTGAAAGAAGGCCTCATTCTAGTGCATTGGGAAATGAATACCCTCATCCCTCTATACAAGGGGAATGGTGACCCTCTGGACTGTGGCTCGTATAGAGCGATAAAGTTATTAGAGCATGGAATGAAGGTGTTGGAGAAGAGGATAAGGAAGAAAGTGAAGATCGACGAAATGCATTTTGGATTTATGCCAGGAAAGGAACGACAGACGCACTTTTTATTGTAAGGCAGTTGCAGGAGAAGTACATGAAGAGGAAGAAGTTGTTTCTTGGGTTTGATGATCTGGAGAAAGCATTCAATAGGGTTCCACACGAAGTAGTGGCATGGGCATTGAGGAAGTTCGGAGTGGAGGAATGGTTGATCAGAGTCGTGATGGCAATGTACGAGAGCGCGTGCACAGCTGTAAGGACAAAGGACGGGAACAGTGGTGAGTTTGAGGTGAAGGTGGGAGTGCATCAGGGGTCGGTACTACAGTGCATTCAGAAAGTATTCAGACCTTCACTTTTTTCACATTTTGTTATGTTGCAGCCTTATGCTGAAATCGTTTAAATTCATTTTTTTCCCCTCATCAATCTGCACTCAATACCCCCACAATACCAAAGAGAAAACAGTATTTTAGAAAGTTTTGCAAATTTATTGAAAAGAAAAAACTGAAATATCACTGACATGTATTCATACCCTTTGCTATGACACTTGAAATTTAGCTCAGGTGCCTCCCATTTCTCTTGATCATCTTTGAGATGTTTCTACACCTTGATTGGAATCCACCTGTGGTAAATTCAATTGATTGGACATGATTTGGAAAGGCACACACCTGTCTATATAAGGTCTCACAGCTGACAATGCATATCAGCAAAAACCAAGCCGTGAGGTCGAAGGATCTGCCTGCAGAGCTCAGAGACAGGATTGTGTCGAGGCACAGATCTGGGGAAGCCGACAAAAAAAATTGTCCTGCATTGAAGGGTCCCAAGAGTACAGTGGCCTCCATAATTCTTCAATGGAAGAAGTTTGGAACAACCAGGACTCTTCCTAGAGCTGGCCGCCCGGCCAAACACCAATCGGGAGAGAAGGGCCGCCCGGCGAAATGCTGAAATCGTTTAAATTCTGAAATCGTAAGAGGTGACCAAGAACCCGATGGTCACTCTGGCTGAGCTCCAGAGATCCTGTGTGGAGATGGGAGAAACTTCCAGAAGGACAACCATCACTGCAACACTCCACCGATCTGGGCTTTATGGCAGAGTGGCCAGACGGAAGCCTCTCCTCAGTGAAAGACATGAAAGCCCACTTGGAGTTTGCAAAAAAACACCTAAATGACTCGTACTGTGAGAAACAAGATTCTGTGGTCTGATGAAACCAAGATTGAACTGTTTGGCCTCAATTCTAAGCGTCATATCTGGAGGAAACCAGGCACCGCTCATCACCTGCCCAATACCATCCCAATGGTGAAGCATGGTGGTGGCAGCATCATGCTGTGGGGATTGTTTTTCAGCAGCAGGGACTGGGGGACTGATCAGGGTTGAGGGAACAATGAACGCAGCAAAGTACAGAGATATCATTCATTAAAATCTGAAACAGAGCGCTCAGGACCTCAGACTGGGCCGAAGGTTCACCTTCCAACAGGACAATGACCCAAAGCACACAGCCAGACAACGCAGCAGTGGCTTAGGGACAACTCTGTGAAGATCCTTGAGTGGCCCAGCCAGAGCCATGACTTAAACCCAATCGAACATCTCTGGAGAGACCTGAAAATGGCTGTCCACCAACGGTCCCCATCCAACCTGACAGAGCTTGAGAGGATCTGCAGAGAAGAATGGCAGAAAATCCCCAAATCCAGGTGTGCAAAGCTTGTCGGGTCATACCCAAGAAGACTCGAGGCTGTAATTGCTGCCAAAGGTACTTCAACTAAGTACTGAGTTAAGGGTCTGAATACTTATGTCAATGTGATATTTCAGTTTTTTCTTTTTAATAAATTTGCAAAACTTTCTAAAATCCTGTTTTCTCTTTGTCATTATGGGGTGTTGAGTGTAGATTGATGAGGGGAAAAATGAATTTAAACGATTTCAGCATAAGGCTGCAACATAACAAAATGTGAAAAAAGTGAAGGGGTCTGAATACTTTCTGAATGCACTGTAAGTCCACTACGATTTGTGGCCATCATGGAGGTGCTGGCTCGGAACGTAAAATAGGGTTTACCGTGGGAGGTGTTGTATGCAGATGATCTGTTGTTGATTGCAGAAAGTATGGATGGACTGAAGGAGAAGATGAACAAGTGGAAGGAATGTAAGGAGACAAAAGGTCTGAAGGTGAATATCGGAAAGGCAATTAGGAATTAGTGAGTGACCATCGGTGATGGCAAGTGGTAAAGCATGTGGTGAGGCGGAAAGAACTGGGAAGTGGCCGTGTGCTGTGCAAGAAGGGTGTCGGAGTGAACTCCATTCAATGTACAATGTGCGCTGGGTGTGTTCATCAAAAATGTAGTGGTTTGAGAGGGTCATTAACCAGTGTGGCAGCTACATTCAAGTGTAAGGTGTGCACAGAGGGAGCTGCAGATGGAGGAAATGTTGAGTTGATCTTGGAGACGGCGTGTAGCCGGAAGGTGTGAAAGCATTTTGCTACCTAGGAGACATGCTGAATGGAGAAGGTAGATCAGACTCGGCAAAGGTTGCTCGAGTGAGATGTGCATGGAAGAAGTTTCAGGAACTGAGTGGCGTGCTGACGAGGAGGGGAGTGTCGTTGAAGCTGAAGGGAAAGGTGTATGCTGCTTGTGTGAGTGTTGAGGAAGGATGAAAGTGACTGGTTGAGAAGAGTGATGGAAAAGAATGTAGACGGAAGTAGAGAATGGGGAAGACCGAGAAAGACTTGGCTAAAGATGGTGGAAGAAGAAATGCGGGCAAGGGGGTTAACAAGGGGAGATGCAGAAAATAGGGCAAAATGGAGAAGATTTTCATGGGGACCGCAAGGCTAACCCCCGCTCGAGCATGGAAAATGGCCTTAAAATGCCTGTTGTTGTTGGTTGTATAAGGTAACTTTCCCTGGATGTAGTTGCCTTTGTGGTTTTCCCTTTGTTCCTAATGACACTTGCAACACCAGCCATGCATTCTGCACCCACACTAAACCACACAATCACCGACCGGATCCGGACATTCAAATACCACTGATGCCACCAGCCAAGTCATCACAAGGGAGGGCAAGGGGGGCCATGAGGCCCCACCCCGAGAGGTGATGATTGGTCGGGGCCGTGGAGCGATGTGATGGCGCTCATTGATTGGCGCGCACGTGATGTCATCACAGAACGTTCCAGCACAAGGGACAAAAAGGCAGAGCACCGCCATTGTCACTCTTGGTTTGTGGCTGGCATAACAAGCAGTCACGGTTCATTTGCTCTCTTGGTTCCGACATTTGTTACGAACTGGTCGCATTCTCTCTCTGTTCCTGGCTGTGGGGAAAGGCGGACGCATCCTTCTCTTTGATCCCGGTGGTGCTGGCTTCATGACGGCTGTGTTCCGTGGCGTGTGCGTCTGAGAGACCTCTTTGTGCTTTGCGGAGCGGTGGAGGAGAGAGCTTTGGCTGCCTCGCGCGGGTGGCTGGCGGCGGCGCGAGTTCGCGCCATTGGGCGTTTCCCGCGCAGGGACTCGGGGACCTGTTCGGTGGCCGGTGGGATTCGGGGACCGCTTGAGGAGACCAGAGCGGAGTAGCCGGCAAGCGTACCACAACCACATTTTTACTTTCGTTTTTTTGTCATCCCCTTGTGTTGTATATGAGTTCGTGTGGAGATTTCTCAATTAGGAATTAGTTTTACATTCATTTCTTTGTTCCCTGGCATTTATTTTCATTAAACCCATTATTTGTACATTTTCCAATTTGTGTCTGTCTTGTATATCTGTCGTGGGTTCAAGGACGCCCCAGTGAAACCCGTGCAGGTAAGCTTTTGTCACCCTCCACTCTCGCACATGTAAAAGGCAGCACCATAGTTTGGGTGAACGCCTCGGAGTTAAAGCTCAGTTGGCCATCCATCACCCAGGGGTGTTAATTCCAGGGACACGACGATATTTGCTGTATTCTTACTATTATCAACGTTGTTAATATTATTAAATAAATAGCACCGCAAAGCGGGCGTAACCCCTCAGCCCATGCATGGTGGAAACCAATTTCAAGATGGCTGCAGTGGTGGCCATATTGAAAATTGCAGTGCGCCCATTTTCGAAAGGAACCTTCCTCTACTCAACCCCAACACACACTGCAAAAATGGATTTAATCGGACAAGCTGTTCTGCTTGAAATTGACGGAAACCAATTTCAAGATGGCTGCCATAGCGGCCATATTGAAAATCGCAGCGTGCCCATGAACCTTCCTCGACTCAACCCCAACACACTGCAAAAATGGATTGAATCGGACAAGCCGTTCTGCTCGAAATTGACGGAAACCAATCAAGGTGGCTGCCGTGGCGGCCATATTGAAAATTGCAGCGTGCCCATTTTCGAAAGGCAGCTTCCTCTACTCAACCCCAACACACACTGAAAACATGGATTTAATCGGACAAGCCGTTCTGCTCGAAAAATTTGAAGATGGCTACCGTGGTGGCCATATTGAAAATCGCAGTGCGCCCATTTTCGAAAGGAACCTTCCTCTACCAAACCCCAACTGCAAAAATGAATTTAATCGGACAAGCCGTTCTGCTCGAAATTGACGGAAACCAAAAGTTGCCTGACGCCCCCCGGACGACAATACCCCTTAGCCCAATTTGGGCTGAGGGGTGAAAACGATGCTACTGTATTAAGAATCCTGGGCTAATTTGTCTGAAGCGGCCTGAAGGTGATGCATGAACTATGAAGGCATGAAGTCTAAGGCCTATACGTACTGTCGTTTGAAGACCCATAACGTCTATGCTTTCGATATTTGATGGTAATTTTAACAATCAGTTTGTTTGTTTCTTCACACTGAATGAAAAACGTAAAGGCAGAGCATGGCGATTGTGATACATGACAGGTTCGACGATATGTTCGGTCTGAACGGCATAGAAATCAAAATGGCAATGTGTGGTCAGCCGTCATATTCCGCAATGACATCACAGACATAATCACATCACCCTTAACATGTGACCATATCCTCAGCTCTGATTGATGTACATTTGTGAGGGACAGACATACATACATACATTGTTCTGGATGGCTTTGCCCTATGAGCTATGCCGTAAAAAGATAAACATTATGTGTGGCACACAAAGCATTCATAATCATACAAGACAAAAAAAAATGCAAAAGATTTATGCAATCAATTCCTTCATCGGTCCTGGTATTTTTATTTTTTTCAGTGGCCTGCTCAGGTTACTCAGAAGAACTTTCAAAGTGACACGGTTTTACCTTTATTTTCCAGTCGATCTTACTCGGTCACAAGGGATACAAGTGCTCAAAAATAAAGGCTCCAGCAGTACAAAATCAAAATGTGCGCCTCACCAGCGGTGCATCTCCCTCTATATACAGCTTCAAACATAGCACAGGAGTCAGAATTCAAACAGAAGCTTTGCATCCCTGATGCAAAACATAACTTAAAACGATTGTAAAATAAACTACATATACAAGGCCTTGTTGGAAAACCAGTGTTGCACGACGGTCGAAGGGGAGAGAAAAAGTTGTACTACAGCTGTTGGTGAAGTAAATGTGTGCTCGAAGTACATATGTAAACAGTATCTGCCAGCATTAACCAAAATGAATGTTAAATTACATGCACAGCCCAAGAATCTAACATGGCTGTCCATGTACTGATCCGTCAATTTTGCTGAATATGGATTGGTGGTGCTGACTTTAGGAAAAGGTAATGTTTGTTTTCTGATATTTCTTTAGCAAATTGATGTTTCTGAGATTTAACATCGTGTGTACGACTCATTCGGCAAAACAGATGGCCTGTCGTGAACACGACAAATTCGCCCCAAGTGTATAAACATTTACGCTCATGTTTGTGCAGCCACAGCTTTGACAAAGCAGTGTTCAAGTCTACATGCAAAATAAAACCTCTGTACGTCAAACGGTCTACCTAGCAGTATCCCTCCTTTCCCACCCCACAAAAATGGTATTCCAAACCGTCTTGCTTTGTGCCCCGAATTATCTCCTTCGTGTGCCTGGCAACGAACATTGGTGCACCAAGAAAACAAGGCCAATGAGAAATTGTAAATTGGCCTAACGAGTTCTGCTCGTTTCATCCCAACTTTTTTTTAAATCTTCCACTGACCTATACCATCTTCATTTTCAATTCAATGTGAAATTACATCAGTGCCAGCACTATCGAAAGGGACAGTTCAAACCTAATGCCCAGTGGTAAATACTTTTGTTGCACTGTGTAAAGTGGAAGGATTACATTACATGAGCCATGCTGAATAAGGAAGCCATACAATATACAGGTTTACTCAAGTAGCTCTCCCAAATATACACATGGAAAGAAAGTTAAGCATGTCTACAAAATAGTCGTTTGCAAATGTTTTTTGGGGGAAAAAATTCAAATTAACTTTATAACATAAATGAAAGAACCCTCCAGGCACAGACTATATTTTCCATTCATCACTGGAGAAGGGCAATTCTGCACACTCAACACTTACAGCATGGTAGGGGTACTAATTTAAAACAAGAATTCTGAGTATTGCGCTGCAATACATGTCCCCTACCGGCACTGTCGTCCGGAAAACTGTTGGGGAAATTACCAAGGGTTATTTACCCACAGGTTCTGAATCATTCCCAATCGCTAATTACCTCAGGACGGGCTCACCTGTGATTCGCATTCGGGACTTCGATTTATACACCTTGCAGACAGGCCAGCAGAAGCACGAGAAAATGTTAATAAAGAACCTTTCGAGTCGCTAAATATCAGTAATTCATTATATTTTCCGGTTCACGATCAATGATCGATGTGTATATATATATATATATGTTGCTCGGCTTGGCTCCACCCCTCCCGAAAGCGCGCGCTGTGTCGCACTTTTGACATTAGCGAGACGAGGCTGAGGGCACGTGGTGCGGCTTGAGGAGAACTCTAGAATAAACAAGAGATATCCTTTAAAAATATATATATTTTCGTTTAATTAACGATATCTGCCAAACCACGTGCCCTATCGCAAATTCCAAAAGGACATTTTAGTAGACTGACATGCTGAACAGATCTGTGAAGTTTCCCCTCGATTGGATCAAAAATGACGGAGGAGCTAGGTTTTAAAGGTTCATGCTTAAAAACGTCATAACTCTGAAACCATGTGATGCATGACGTCATGCTCGTTGACTTTTTTGTTCATCATGGGTATGCGATTCTGCCTGCAAAGTTTGGCCTCGATCTGTTCAGCCGTTGCAGAGAAAAAGGGGTTGTCGTGTTTTCACGAAAAACAATATGGCGGCCGATCCACGTGAACTGTGACATCACAATTACCATTAAAATATTCTACAGACCGAGTCCCCCCTACGGTGAAAATTTGATCTCAATCGGTCCTATTATTGCAGAGAAAATCTTTTTTAAAGGAAATTAAAACTTAAAATGGCACCGAGTTAAGGATCATCAGAATTATCAGAATTCCCAAAGTTCAAAGTGCTATAACTTTGTCAAAAATGATCGAAACGTCGTGAAGTTCGAACTCGATCTGTAACTTATCATGAGGAAACCTTGTGCCAAGTTTGAAATCATTAGCATTCAGAGTTTAGAACAAAAAGTCCGGAGAACTGTTCTTTGTGTGACGGACTGACAGACGGAGGGACGGCGTGCAAACCTATAGTCCCCTCCAGTGTACACCAGTAGGGGACTAACAAGCGTTACGCCTAGGTCCCCCGTCGGGTAAGTGATGTGAGTTGACAATGTGGAAGACGCAGAAAACATGCTATGATATGATATTTCGCTCAAGGTTCAGACATACATGGAGGCGGCCATCTTGGATTTTGACGTGGCAACCCAATTTTCAATAGCGTTCTTCCTTATGCCTAGATACACGCACACACCAGATTAGAAGTTGGTACTTCGCTTATTTTTCAAGATATTCCACTCACAAGGTTCAGACATACATGGCGGCGGCCGTCTTGGATTTTGACGTGGCGAACCAATTTTCAATGGTGTTCTTCCTTGTGCCTAGATACACCCACACACCAGATTAGAAGTTAGTAGTTCGTTTATTTTTCAAGATATTTCGCTCACAAGGTTCAGACATATATATGGTGGCGGCCATCTTGGATTTTGACGTGGCGACCCAATTTTCAATAGGGTTCTTCCTTATGCCTAGATACACCCACACACCAGATTAGAAGTTGGTACTTCGCTTATTTTTCAAGATATTCCGCTCAAGGTTCAGACATACATGGCGGCGGCCATCTTGGATTTTGATGTGGCGACCAAATTTTCAATAGGGTTCTTCCTTATGCCTCGATACACCCACACACCAGATTAGAAGTTGGTACTTCGCTTATTTTTCAAGATATTTTGCTCTCAAGGTTCAGACATATATATATTGTGGCGGCCATCTTGGATTTTGACGTAGCGACCCAATTTTCATTAGCGTTCTTCCTTGTGCCTAGATACACCCACACACCAGATTAGAAGTTGGTACTTCGCTTATTTTTCAAGATATTCCGCTCACAAGGTTCAGACATACATGGCATCAGACATACATGGCGGCGGCCATCTTGGATTTTGACGTGGGTTGCACCCACACACCAAATTCGAATGCTGTCCTTCGCTTACGTACGCACGCACGCACGGAGGGGAAAACCATAGTCCCCCTTTCGCTCTGCGGTGCGACGGGGGACAAAAACACTTTCAAATGGTCAAGTCAAGGTTTGGAAAAGAAAACAATGTCGTTGTGTGCTTCCATTGGCGGACTGTGTTATTACTCCACGCACATAAAGTGAAAAGTGGGGGTCAGCAATTGGTTCACTTTGTCTATCTGTCTACAAATGTCACTTTGTGATTGAGGAAAAAGTACATTTCAATCGCATATTATATTTTTAACACGAATCGGAAAACAAACCTCTAGTTTAGCAGTACTTTGGCTCTGATTTTGTCCCGATTTTGCATGTGCAGTGAGAATTTTTTTTTTTTAGTCGACCTGTCTGGAAGTCAAACAAAATTGAAAATCATTCCAAACAGGAAACTTAGTGCTTTTAAAGATGTCACAAAGAACACGAACAACAGGCACAAATAACTAATGTAACGTGTTAAATAAGGAGGTGTAAAAGATGCTGCATCAATGGCGGTAAACTTCCGAATTTCTTTTTCGATAACTCTTAAAATCATCATTTTATTTCTATCAAATTATAGGCTTGGGACATTGAAGAACACAAATCGCCTTTTTGGCACTTTCAAATCCCTTCCGTTTAGCAGTACTTGAATAAAATATTACACCATTTTGTCATCACAACTAATCAAATTTGCGCTTGCAGACACCGCCCAGGTTCATCAAGACTTTGCAGAGTAAGGTGTTCTATGAACTCTCCAGTTATGGTCTGTATAAGATTTAGCGAAGGCCAAATATAGACAATGTGGGGATGCACTATAGCGAAAATAGACAACTTGGCTTCCACCGGACCGTTATCAGCAGATTGGTCCGAAATCAATAACAGACCGATAATGTTAAAGACAGGCCTCGATCTGTATGAAACAGCGTGATCCCAACAGAGAAAATGTAGCTCTGATCAGGCTTGGCAAATATTTTCCTTTTTCCACAAGTAGTGTTGCAGAATGAATGGAATCTCCCTCAGAGGTTGTCCACAACAACTGTCCAGGACTGGTTTTGTGCTGCAGGTGACAAAGCTGTCAGACCAATAAGATGCCCTCTGGTCACCCCAGAAGAAAAAGCAAGCTACTTTGCAGGGGACCAGGCATGTCAACACTGGAATCACATCCAGGAGGAATTTATATTGGTCTCAGAGTAGACTTCCCCTGCATGTGACCGATGATAGAGTTTGATGGAAACCTAACACAGCTTATACACCCAAGAAAATTGAATTGCCGATCCTGTTTGGGAGTGGATCCATTGTCATGGGGCTGCCTGTTGCGATTATAAACTTGACCTTGTCACTTGCACTTACAGGGTAATCTGACAGTGAAAAGTATCGTAGGCACATTTTGATAACGACCCACTTCTCACAAGGCCAGATCCCAATGTTTGCATGCAGTGAGAATGGAGGAGCCCCAATGCCATCACCTACAAGGAGTCCTGATTTAAATCCAATACACCACATTTGGGATATTCTTAGGCATGGATGAAAGAAAATGGAACAGACTCTAGCACAGTTATAGCACCAACTTCCTTTGGATTCTCTGGTGGCTTCTTTTGGGAATGAGGATGGTTGCAGCACTCATTTGTTCTTCTGGTGCTTACACACATTATTGACCTTTTGAGACATTCATTCTGTTGTGGCATCAGCGAATGTCATTATCGGCGAGTCTTGAGGCCTACATAACTCGGTGTTTTCTGCAGCCCCATTCTAAAATACAGTAGTTCAAAATAAAATCTAAATCGGTGCCATTACAGACATTATTATTTTACGATTAAAAAAAAAACTGGTTTAGTATTCACTCATTTGTCGACATGAAAACTTTATCAATACATTGTTTTAATAAATGTTAGTGCTACAATCCATAAAACTTGATCCATGCTCAACTTTCCTCCATGTGTATACTTTGTCCTTACCCTCTCCCACAGTGTGGCAAGGAAATAATTCCCACATATTGTACCCCTACTGCTGAAAGGCATGCGAAGGTTATGAGTTTAATAGCAAAAGTTTCCAAGGAAATGTACGACTGCAATTTCTGTCCAGTTAATCATTCAAAGTAAGAAGGGTCACTGGCACAAGCTTCACAAAAGCTGCACCTCTCAAAACAAAATTAATTTTTGGAATAAACTTGGGGAGCAATTCCTTAATTCAACAAGACGACCAAGCCTAAAGTTATTCATTCCTTCTTTCCTTTCTGCTTTCTCTTCTTTCCATTTTGGCCAACATCGTGGGATGCAGCACCCCCCTCTTCCAGAGGAATTCTCTCGCTCGCTTCTCCTCGCCAATCCTGTAGAGACCCAAATGATGGTGGAGGAGGGGGTGGTGGCCCACCAGCACCCCCAGTAGCTTCGTGCTGCAGGGCTCCCAATACATAACGGGACAGCTCTTCAACCTTGCGCCGAGTGCTTTGAATTGCTCTAGTCTGCTGCATCTTCTCCGCGAGTAGTTTCACCTTGCGTCGCCGCAGGATGGCAAGCTCACGCTCCAAAGTCAAGAGTGTGTCCAACTTGCGCTTACGACAGTTCTGTGCTGCTACTTTATTCTTGCCGCGACGGCGAATGTCACGTATTAGTGCCATTTGTGTTTCTGACAGACGATGGCCACCGAGAAGTGTGTTAAATTCTTCCACGGGTAGGTTAACTATCTTCCTGTTAGGGAATGGAATTTTCAAGGCATGAGCTCTTTGATCGTCACGAGACAACTGCCCCTCAAGTCTTCGCAGGTATTCGCGCCTGACAGCTCTCCCTGACATTTGAGCTGTCCAATCACACTGTAAAGGGTGGCGGGCAGACCTTAGAGGGTAATTGTGATCGTGACCGATTTGGTCAAGGTAATCAGGGACTGTAAAAGGATCAGGTGAGCGTGCATCCATTCGGCACATCTTGCTATGTTCTGGCAGGTATCCTCCAACAGCACCTTTTTCTGTATCATCAGTGAGTTCACCCAGGTCAGAGTTGTCATCATAATTGTCGTCTTCTTCATCCTCCATGTCAGACTCCCACTCAGCCATCATAGATTCACCATCACTCATGCTGAGAGGTCCAGCAGAACTGCCGCATGTTCCTGGAGATAATGCCCGAGGACTTGCAGAGTCGAGGGACAGGCCAGAGTCGGAATCAATCTCACCATTGTGTCTTATGGTGGACCTCAAGACATCCACCACTCTAGCATTATATGAACCACCATCACAGCTCATTGGAGAAGCACTGCTTACTCCACTATCTCCAGGTTCTGAGTGCTCCAGTAAACCAAGCTCATCCAGGAATGTTGGATCAATCAGCCTCCCAAGAGCATCCTCGGACAGGTCTACAGGTGATATGCAGCCTGCTGCCTCTAAGGCAGGAGGTAGCGATGGTTCAAAAAGGCTACTGGTGATGGCTGGTCTACCTTCTCCACATCCCGATGAGCCAGCTGGTGTCAACTGGTTCCTTGCCTGGACCATGTCGGAGAAGACAGCAGTATCCAAACCCTGCCAAAACAATGCCCCAACCCCACATCAATTAGCTCAAAAATACTTGCATTGTTTTGCCACTTTTAAAACATCTCTTTAGGTACATTTATTTTGTGGGCAGTAAAAGCAACAGGCAACAACATACAACGTAATTGGTAGAATCATTTTTTCCAAGATAAAATGTTTGAAACATTTTTGTCGGGGTTACATTCATTCGTTCACTACATCCATCTCTCAGCACAATAAAACTATTTTCCCTGCAAGTGATTCTAACTTTGGTAAAAAGAAGAAGCCACAAGGTGTGTGTATTGTCCCAAGGCAGGAAGGGGGGATGGGTGACACAGAATATCATACTGGGGAACAAGCAGAGATGGAGCAAATAAAAGAAAAACCTGCACTTGAAGGTGGGAGGTAGAGACATCAACAATATGGACGAACAAAGGTGGGAATAGAGAGCAGTTAAATGCCACCACCTCATGTCCATAGTGGGATGAGACTTGTGTTACGTGGTCCTCCCGGTAACTACCTGGTCTTGGTGACCCCCGGACCGTGGGAGGACCCCGCCAGAAAGATATATGATCTATACGCTTTCGTAATGCAATCAATATGAAAGACAAACAATTCAGGTCAATAAGCAACCCCACACCAAGGATCCGGATTAGTTAATAATATATTCTCAATCCATCACCAACAATCAACAATCAATCACAATATTACTAAGATGGCCATCTCATATATGTCCCCCCTTTCCCCACTCACGACCCCTCAATGGTCACTGTCCCTCACAATGTCTCTGGGCCCCTCCAGACCAAGGTGAAGGTCGACTTCTCCGCACACGGGCGGTTGAACGAACCCCTGGCTGACGTGCTCCAAACGTGCACGTCGCGTACCGGGAACTGCTGCTGCAGCGCACACCTCCTTGCAAAGCAAAGTGGGCAAAGCAAAGCGCGGCTCGCAAAGCGCGCGAGGCCCAAGGTGCGACCCGTACGCGTCCTTGTAGATGTTGAGGCGAACGGTGCCGGATGCTTGGTTCCGTGCACGAACCCACGGCAACTTGACGCGTAACCGGTAATTACCCCGCGCAGGTAACTCCTCTCGCCAGACGGGCTTTCAAACGCAGCGTTCCCCACGCTGCTCAATATCGACACCGCTCGCGTCGGAGCTGGGCGAGGAGCAGAAGATGGCCGCTTTCTCTCCGACCTCGTGTCTTTTTCTTCTTCCGGGTCACCATCCCGTTTCCGGTCTCCTGTTATCCGGAGCCTCTCTAACCATTTAACCACAACAACCTTTAATAGAATAAACATTAATAAGCAATGACATGAATAGTAATTCACCTAAACCCGGAATCCGTAACACTTGCATGGAACCCATTTTTGAGATGATAGAAATAACAGAGGTGAATATAAAGCCTTGACTGGAAGATTACATACTAGATGAACATTTTACCTGGCGAAGTAAGAAAATTACTGAGGGGAGGGAAAGGGTGGGGCAATGGAGGGTGCAAGACTGGATGATGCAGCAGAAGACCAAGGGGCCACAAACCTTAAAACAAGGAAAGAGCAGCAGACTCGCAGCATCAAAGACTTCCAGTTCCAGGTTGCTCCACGGGTATTGTTGTTCTTGAGTTCCTCCGTCCAGCACAACAAAGCTAAATTTCCTGTACCAGATATGTTGTGCTTTACTGTTTTATTAGTCCCCTAGCGGTTTAACTGTAGGGGACTAGAAGTTTGCTATCTCTCCATCCATCCATCCATCTGTAGTTTTTACAGACTTTTTTTTCCCATAGCCTTTGACATATTCAACTTAAACCTGGTACATAGATTTATTTTAATAAGTTACAGAACAAGTTTGAGTTTCGGGGCGTTTCGCCAATTTTCACAGAATTATGCCCTTTTCGGACTTAGAAAATATTACATATTACACATGGGTCAGTTTTCCAGACTTTTTCCCCTTACCATTCAAAATATTGAACCAAAACCTGTCCCCTACCATGTATTGCAAAGCAATTCTCCCTCGTTTTCATTCCTGTGTTTTCATCCAGTGTTCCATGCCAAACCATACTTAGTTGTGTTGAATTGTCAAATTTATATCTCTGGTAAAGTCTGGCCTACTCGTCTAGGGCTGGGTTAGTTGGATTGCTGCTTCTGTATCTGTTTTTTTTACTGCACCTGCTTTGTCTGAGCTCCAAAGTATCATTATTCTTGATCCCTCATCTTGAACCTTTTTCCATCTTCACTCCAGGAAATATATAAACCAAAAAAAGCTCTTCTTCCCTCCAAAAATGAAATAAAAAACAAACACCAATAACAAAAAAATTCTAGAAAGTAGAATTTGATAGGAATGTGCTGAATGGATATGCCCCTGCCCACATTAGATGTTAAGTCACGGTTACGTTTGATCTCAATTAAAGGTCACGTTAAAAATGAAGGTCCCTTGAGAGAGCGAGAAAAGTGATATTAACATAGAAGAGACAAAATCGGATGCTTTCGAGTTATAGTCTGGAAAATGATTTTGAAAGGGCACATGACTTTTGACTTATTCAATCTAATAGTCAACCAGTTCATTTTTGTATTACAGCCCATAAATGTGTCAAGCACTGCTGACATCCCTTGACTGGTTCATAAGTTATAGTAACAGATTTTCAATTAAAGGGCACTTGACCTTGGGTGTTGTGGGCCCAATCCTATTCCTCCTCATCTTCAACAATCTCTCAGGTCTCTGGAAAATCCTCTATCTCTGTTAATGACTCGGCATCCAATTTTTTTTTTTTTTTAAACAACCTCGAAGTCTAAAATAAATGCTTACCCATTATCCCCACGCTTGTTTAAAAATAAACGTGGATATTGTAATTGTCTCTGTCCACATTTGTCCATCTCACCATCTCATCCTAAAAGGTTGTGCAGAAATTCACCAAATTCGGTAGTTTAGATCACATCAATTTCAGCAAAGAGAGCAAATGCCTATTTTCGGGGGGGTCAAAAACCCCCTGTAAACTCCCACAATGAGCACAGATTTTGATGCGGTCAATATACCTTCATTAGGCATCAGATATGCAGCTTGTGGCCACGTTTCATCGAAATTGTGTTTGGTTCAAGCGATAATGACTAAAGTTCTTACGGACTCACTGACTGACTGACTGACTGACTTACTTACTTACCTACGGACACTCCTCGATTACATGAGCTCACCTGGACGTGAAAAAAAGGAAAAAAATAAATAAAAAAGGGCATGTGAAAGACTCAGAGCATGAGACATAATATTCTGTGGTCTGACGAGATTAAAATTGAACTCTGGCCTGAATGCAAAGCGCTACATCTGGCAGAAAGCAAGCACAGCTCATCACCCATCTAACACCATCCCTACCGTGAAGCATGGTGGTGGCAGCATCATGGTATGGGGATGCTTTTCAGTGGCAGGAACTGGGAGACTTGTAAGGGGAGGAAACAATGAATGGAGCCAAATACAGGAAAATCCTTGAGGAGAACCTGCTTCAGAGTTCACAAGTCCTTAAACTGCAGCAAAGATTTATTTTCCAACAGGCCAATGTCCCCAAGCATACATCCAAAGAAACACTGGAATGTCTTCAGAACAAGAATGTGAAAGTCCTTGAGTGGCCCAGCCAAAGGCCAGGCATGAATACCATTGAGAATCTGTGGAAAGACTTGAAGACTGCTGTTCACCGACGCTCCCCATCAAACTTGACAAAGCTTGAGCAAATCTGCAAGGAAGAATGGGAGAAACTCCCCAAATCCAGATGTGCGGCAGAGCTGGTACAGACATACCCATGAAGACTCGAAGCTGTAATCACTGCCAAAGGCGCTTCTATGAAGAATTGACTCAGGGGGCTGATTACTTATGGAAATTAGAACTTTCTGTATTTAATTTTTATGTAAAAATTTCTTTAAAAAATAATTTCTACTTTGACATTATGGGTATTATGTGCATATCAGTGACAATAAAAATTAATTTAACCCATTTTAAATTCAGGTTGTAAAACAACAAAATGTGAAAAAGTCAAGGAGTGCGAATACTTTTTGAAGGCACTGAAAGTATGACACTAACATCAGCTGGTCAAAGTTAAATGATTGATAGAATGCAAAACGATGGTCAGAGATCACACTCTTAAAAGAAGAATGACATTGGAACTGAAGACTGTGCTTGTAATGTGAAGAAGCCTACTGGGCTGTTGAGTTGAGCAGAATAAGCTTTTTTGCACCCTTTTGTGAATGAGAGTGATGGTGTTGGCCTTCCAAGCAGACAGGAGGTGGCTAAAGGATAAGGAAAGGCTGTAAAGCAGACAATTGAGAAACAAGAGCTCAGAGCAGGAGCAGGATCTGCTCTGTTGAAGGAGAAAGCCTGAAATGCCAGGGTTAATTTTCTTGTGTGCAGTAAACCCTTAAATATCTTGGGTTTTGCTAACGGCAACCGATTGTGTTTCGACTTGGTTATCACTTCATTACAAACCAATCACAGTATTTGAGCCAAGATGAGTCATCATTTGCTGTTAGAATGCACGATTATCTTGCATTTTGTTTGTTTCTCGAGCACCGTTAATAATGGTGCCAAAACGTAACAACAATCGACAAAATTAAATGCAGAGGAAGATTATGACATTGTGTGAAAAAGACATTGTCGAATTATTAGATAAGTTGGCTGGAGGTGAAAGTGTGCATCTGTGGGCCACCATTACAGGATAAATGTGCGGTATATCCTGAAGGTGAGTCAAATATCCATGCAAGTGTTGCCACCAGTGCTAAGCAAAGCAAAAAGTGTCATTCCAGTCCTGTGATCTTCACATTGAAAGGATTGAAAAATCCCTTGATGTTTGGATCAAGGACCAAACACAGAAAAAGGTGCCTTTGAGTGGACCTGTGATACGGGAGAAATCATTGCGCATTTTCCAACGTTTCCAAGAGGGACTGCAGGCCAAACACTCCAGTTCAACCACAGCTACCCACCAGCTGCATGCCAGCAAGGGCTGTTTTTTCTCGTGTAAGAGAAAGGCTCGTGTAAGAGTCGAGGTCGAGGCTCGTGTAAGAGCAAACATAAAACATACAATAAAGGTTGCAGGAGACAAGAGGGTAGAGAGAGGGAAGCACAACAACAGTAGAGAACAGGGACGTCGGGAGATCTGAAGAACGGAGAGGACTGGGGCAGAGTACACGGGATAACCAAGATGAACACGACAAGGACTTTCAGGAAAGACAACGGAATTTGAAGGAGGTGGATTTGGGGTGGATTAACGGGGGTAGAAAAGATCAAGGTTTTGGTTGGGGAAAGATAAGAGATGGTGGCGAACAGCTGCTTTGAAGACGTGGAAGGGAGGAGTGGGATTGAAGGGAGTGTGGGAGTTTGTTCCAGAGGCAGGAGAAAAGAGGAATGAAAGAGTGAAGGTGAGCAGGGAGTCTTGATTTTGGCAGTTTCACCAGAAGACAAAGACCACCAACCTGCCTGCGGTGAAGAATGAAAGGCCCTCAGAATCAGCCTCATCGGAGAAGATACAAATGATTCTAAAAGCCTTGGTTTCTACAGTGTGAAGCCGAGCTAGGTGTGAGGCAGGAGCACCAGACCAGAGGGGAGAGCAGTACTCCATCCAGCTGCGGACGAAGGCCTCGTCGGTGGATATGAACTCATGTGTGTCAAGGAAGGACTTTGGAGGCCAACTTTGAAATGTGGTTTGCCCAAGAGGAATGTGATTTGCCATTTGTCATATTTTACGGCAGATAACATTTTATTCTCGTGTTCCTACACTCCTCAACTAGCCTTGGTGGCTACTGTTATTTCATAAACAAGGAAACTTTAAGAATAACCGAACCACCTCATTCCTCCCCCTCCGCTCCCTTCCCCCCCCCCCCTCCACCCCCCCTTTAATTCTGTTTTTAGCAGATATCTGCTTGAAAAAAAAAATAGCAGATAATGGAGACTTCAGAGACATGAAAAACAAACAGAATTTTGTTGAGCAACGTACCCTATTGAAAGATCCACTCTTCCCACACCGCTCCTATTGTTGAAAAAATAAGCAAACAGACAAACCTCCAACTCCGAGAGAGACAAGAGTTCTTGCCAGCGGGACTCAAGCTCCAGCATTTCATTCCCCCATGCTCCAGCAACAGAACTTCCATTGCTGATCACTTCAGGATGAACATTTTCCTCCAGCTGTCCCTGCATGCAAGGAGTCGACTCGGAGGCTACCTGTCACATGATTGGGGTTGGTAGAAGTAAAGTTGGTGGGGGTGGGGAGGGTATAATTGAAAAGATTTACCTCAGTTTCCTTGTGCTTGGGATAATTCCGTTTACAGGTTGGTTAAGGACACAAAAATAGTTGATGGAACCTTTTCATTAGCAGGGGGTTCCCAACATTTCCCATTTACCCAGAAAACTGCAAATCCTTACAAGTTGAGGGCAGTGGGGAGGTTGACACCCTAGGGTTGGGGGAGGGAGGTGTGTGGTCTTGAGGTTGGGAAGCGGAGCCTGATTACTTGGGGTTTGGGAGGGAGAGGTTGATGACTTGGGTGGTGAGGGGGTGGGTGGGGGAGGGGGAAGGTAGATTTGAGGACTCGAAGTCACATTTTACATTGTGCAGATGTTCCGTGGGTCCCTGTGCGTGCATCAGAAACAAGTCATTGTTTGCAAAGCTTTCCCATAAAATTGCAGAGGGTTTAGATGAAGGTGAGCATATGGTGAAGTGCCAACTATCACATGACCAATTCAATTCTAATAGACGTTGGAGTGACGTCAATCTAGCAGCTATCCCGCTGGATGAATGCATTTTGTACTAGTGCTCTTATTTCAATATCGGATGCAGCATAATGTATTCGCTAACCTGCGATGGAGGTGCCAAGCCAACGTCACCGTCTAGCAGCTGCAGGTATTCCTCGAGGCTCATGTCCACAGAATCATCCGCAGGTGTGGAGGCAGACCTCTGCCCAGTCGTACACAGCTTGTGAACGCACAGCAATACATGTTAGTGAAGCACTTTGCTTAAGAGTATCCAAGGTTTTGCAGAAAAACCCCACAAATTGGGTTCGTATATTAAAGGTCTTGCCATTTCATGCATCTACGTTTATACATCAAAACGTTGGAAAACCTCGTTTTGTTTTTATTCCACCAGCATAGCAAGGTTATGTCACAGCATCCATATAAGCCAAACATTTAAAAACTCCATTTTCTACTTACTGAGTAGAGCAGATTTTCACAATGGATAGCAATTAAAGAATAGGAAACTTCAAGTTTTGATGTAGATTAATAAATGCGGTACAAAAATATTTGTCACGTTTAATTGAATTTGTACAAACCCATGAGGGCCCAAACAACAAAATATTTGTTTGGCAAAATTGATTATATTCAGAATGGATTTTTATAAATGTTTAAACTTTCGTATTCGTGATTGAATTTATTACATTTCAAATCCTTTTCATTTGCAGAGGAAAAAATAAATTAGAAATCTGCCAAAACCTTGTGTCAAGAACAAAACACATGTTGAACAATAAATGTTAAAGATAGTGATTCACATTTTACCCAGACTTGTTTGTTGCCAAGCTTAAAGGGGAACCCAAACGCTTGCTCAGACCATCTCAATGCTAATGTATCCCTTGATACCCTACAAAATAGATATGTTGATGGATTACTGTCGAAAGGTGACAACGCGGCACAATTTAACTCAAACGGTGAACAATTTTCGATTTTCCACAAATATGCTGAGTCGATGCATCCTTGGTTGTTGTAATACAAACCAAGATGATTTCATGCTACACCAATGGCCAAAAGACACAAAGTTTGTGTGGATCAGGCCTACACAATGTTCGTTTTAGGTCTCGGAACATTTTAGATCACTGTTGTGAAACGACAGAGATGGCTATAGATCTTGTGGTTATCTGCCATGATTGAGCGATAAAAACATTGTCTCAAACAGGGAACCATGATTGTCATGGGGCCAGCAAGGCTAACCGCCGTTCTAGCAGGGAAAAATGGCCTTAAAACGATCATAAATTCATTCATTCATTCATTGAGCGAGGATGCCATCCCCACGATTAAGCGAAAGAAACAGCCGTCACTTGAAACTGTAAGACCATCTCTACCCAGCTATCAGCACTTGGGCGATGTGTTGACATGCCATGAATCAAACACTTGTATTGGCCTGCTGGCGACCAATCTCAACTCGCCTCCACCCAACACCCCTCCCACCTCCCACCTCTACTGGGATGGAACATCGACATGGCACGGACAAAGATGCACAAGCGCAGGGTAAGAAGTGTCTGTGTGTGCATGTCGTTGGTTGTTAACTCCACATGTGGATTTCAGATGGTGGAACGGAGCCCTCCCAGGACTCAAAAGTATCCACCCCCCTTAGCGTGTTTATAATATGTATAATAGGTCACGTATGATATAACACGTGCGCGCACACACGCACGCACGCACACACACACACACACACGGAACCGTAGAGAAAAAGAGGCGATTCATGGTTTTTTTTCGTTTCTTGCAGGTGTCCATGATGTACCTGAGTAAGGAACAACGCATCCAGGTAATCCTGCTCGTAGGAAATCAGTCATAGGGAGGTTGCTGTGGAATTCAACAGATTGCATTCGGACCGCACGCCGATTACACACAGCTGTGTCGGCAAACTGGTAGCAAAGATCAGGGAAACAGGATCCATAAGGAGATAAACCACACAGTGGACCTCCGAGGACATCCAACGACTATCACATAACTACTACCATCCTCGCTCATTTCAGGAAAAGCCCCAAAAGGTCTCTTCAGCGGTTGTTCGCTGAGACAGGAGTGTCGAAAAGCAGTATCCACCACATTCTTCAAGCACACAAATGGCATCCTTACAAACTTCAACTCCTGCAGAAATATTTGGGAAATATCATGGCAGATAACCATGTATCTTTCCTTCGGTGTATGTTAGGGTGCATCAAACGCCCCATGATTTTCAAAAAGTTGTTGTATTTTAATGTCTATTCCCTCAAATGTTACACTTGTTGGTAGAAGTATGTATGCAAAAAATAGATGAAATCAGAGGTGGTCCTGGGTGGCCACCGGCCACTTTTATATATTTAGGGCCATTTAGGGCCACAGCTAAACTACTTTACAAGATAATGTAAAATTAACTACAAGATAATGTAAAATTAACCATTATACCTATATACAAAAGTAAAGTCCTACTTTTACTAAATGCCTAATATCAAACAGTTAAAACAACCTTACATGTCAATGTAAAATTAACCAAAATCGTTCTTCATATTACAAAGTTGTAGTACAGTGTTGTAGTATTGTACTTTCATTGATTAAAAGTTTGAAAATGTATTAAGCACAACGCCAATGTCACTACTCCAACTTTGCTCGTTTCCGCAAATTTGGCCTCGCTTTGCGGTCACATTCAACCACTTGAAGAAGATTTTGGAAGTGGTCTTCTCTTCTTGCAGTTGAGACAAAATCAGTTGCGAGCTTTACTGCTCTCTCCGCAGGGTCATTCACAACATTAAGCCCATCCACAATGGACTTGGCTTCCTTGAAGTGCTCATTGTTCTGCCAAGTGTCAACATCCTCTGTTAGGAAGGTCATATCTAGGTGAAGAAGGTTTACTGTAAACCACGAGTCCTCGTTCACAAGATCAGCCAGGGTTGTCGCTTCTGTAATTTTTGGAAATGACGGTTTGCCATATCCAGAACCGTAGCGGTGTTTTGGAGTGCTTGGCATTTCATCTGGTTGTATGGCCAGTAACACATCTGCAAGGGCACGACGATCCTTTTGAGGAATTGCATTGCTGAACAGTGCCAAAACAACCAGTTCTGGGGTTAAATACCACAAATGTCTATCAAAGGCTTTCACAGCGCTGACTGAAATGGTTGAGTTGACAGCTTTATAGTTGAGCAGAGTCTTGTAAAAGCACAAATCAAACCATGGGGCATTTGAAGCAGACTGACATATGAGCCACCAATCACAATAAATATAAACAACAAAAACAACAAACTCCTTCAGTTTTTTCTGTTGATGTTGTGTTGTTACAGTTCCTCGAGGTAGTAGAGAAATTTGCTCTTCAAGTAGGCATATTTTGATGGAATAAAGAATCTTTGACATCCACCTTGCTTTATGCATGGCCCCTGGTCTGTGGAGTGTTCCTTGTTTTGTGACATCATCATCGAGGACTACCTGGCAGAGTTGTGCCATTTCCTTGTAGTCTTCCCTACAGTATGAAGCGCTTGTGCGGATTGTGCTTAAAACCTTGTTTTTGCAGGATAAAAGCAGCTGTTGTGCATAGTCATTGTACATGGAAATGTCAATTTTGGTTAAACTTTCATTCTTTGCATGCGATATGCGTTCCCAATTCTTCTGGAATTTTTGGAACAAAGATACTTCTGGAGACTTTGATGCCTCAATTTTGAGAACGTCAAACACATGATCCAGGATTACCTCTCCAACATGATGGCGACATGCACACCACAGAAGAGCACGGTCCAGTTTTGATTGAATGGTAACACAGGCAGCTGTAACGTGTCCAGTGTTTGATGCTGTTGTGTCAAAACATAAGTTGACAACTGATTGTTTGCACTTCCATGAATGTAGATACGTGTATAAGTGTGCTCGGCAATGATGTCACCTGATGACCTATCACTTCCAGGAGGATATCTAGCCACCCCCAGTAGCTTTACATCAGTGGCATTCCCAACCAACACTGGCAATCTTTCTTCCTTGACATTCTTGTTTGTGAGCGTTGGTATCTGCTTGCCATCCCAGTGAAGTGTTGCAGCTGTTGGGGCGATCCAATTTTCTTGAATATCTTTGGCGATAGCACTTGTTATTGATCGTCGAGCCTTATCAGCAGTTGAGTACGACTTGGCCACACGACGTGGATCACCTCCTGCCTCTTGAATTACAGCTTTGGTGAGCGCAACCTGTTGAACAGGAGTTATGTTTAGTCGAGTAGCAACAGACACAACTGAATGTCTTTTCAGAATATCATGAGGAATAAAGGCAGATGTACCTGCATATGTTGATCTGTGGTGACTACGCTTCCTTTGAAACTCTGGAATCGCCTCTTCTTCAGTTTCTTCCAAGCTATCTGCAGAGTCACTATCATCAGAGCATACAGAACTAATTGTCATCTCTTGTACACTGGATGATTCATGACGTTCTCGTCTTGAAGCTTCCGCTAAGAGGCGTTTTTCTTTTCTATGATCTTTATCAACTTTCTTCTTGTCAACACCACCAAATGAGGCTACTCTGTCAGATTTCATTGACTCTAAAAATACTCTATCTTCCTCATTCTTAATGTTTGTCATTGCATCTTTTGTCCATACACCAAAGGTCTTATCAAGACGTTCATTCATGGTTTGCAACTTAGCCAAAGTGCTTGGAGATTCTCGGCGAGAAACAGGTATTTGACGCAATTTGTTATTGTCATTAAGAAGGTCAAGTATTAGTTTGCAGCATTGATGGTCTGAAAGCATAGGAATATTTGCTTTAGTGTAGAATTTTTTCAGCTGGATAAGGACGATGCTGGCAGATTTCCATTTCAGTGGCTGAGTTTGTTTGCCTTCACATATTTCTTTCTGGATGTACCACATCACGCATCGAAGAACCTGCCGGCAAGTTGGGAGGCGGACTCCTGTCAATGTACCATCTGCTTCTGTAAAAGCATTGCCAAGACCAAAAATGGCACTTGCTAATCTGGTCTTCTTATCTGCCATCTGAAAGAAAATAAAGGATATTATTAGACTACTAGTATGGGACCCACGATTAGACCTCCGATTTCATTCATGTAAAAATACAAACTAATTATCAAACCATCGTTTTTTGCATAAAATTGTTATATTTGTATTCCTCTCATCAAGACCTTCAATTTGATACCAAACATGACTAGGTTTGGGTGTAAAATAACAAAATCAAACATTTTTACATAGTGCGGCCCCGAAAATGGCCCTAAATATATAAAAGTGGCCGGTGGCCACCCAGGACCACCTCTGATTTCATTTATTTTTTGCATACATACTTCTACCAACAAGTGTAACATTTGAGAGAATAGACATTAAAATCCAAGAACCTAAGGGCGTTTGATGCACCCTAGTGTATGTACCTGTTGGGGTGTCTTTAATATTATTCTCGGTGTTGGTTTTTCATACCTGTGTACAGAATCGTCGGTTCTTTCGTATCGCGTATTCTGAGGCCGAGTGAGTAGTGTAGTAGGCTACTGTGTCCAACTTTGGCTTGAGGCTTTGTTCTTGTCTCAGCGGCTCTTCGATCGTGCTGCAATTACTTTTCGGTCTCTGGTTTTCCTGGTCTTTTCACCCCATACTTCCTTGTTTTAAAATCTCCTCAAAAAGAAAAACCAAAAAAAAATATTTTCCTTCTCTGTTCTTTCCAGTGTTCGTTCTTACTTGTTCGTTCGTTCTTCGACCACGTTGTTTGTGATCACGTGATCACGTTGTTAAAAAACGTTTCATCTGTCCCCTGAAGAACTGTATTGTGTCATATTCTATAACACCTTTTTCTTCTTCTTCTATAAAAAGACGCTTTCGACTTGCTCACCAAATCTATTCATTCCAAAAAAAAATTCCATCTCTTATAGTACATCTTTCATTCATTCCCTAAACTCTCCAGCACTCCACCCCTCCTTCAGCGTCCTCAAACGTATTTTTGACTCGAATGTCTCAAGAAACTCATTTTTCAATAAATGTTCGTTTTCCAATAAACGTACACTTTTCAAAATCCAATCTCACCCCTTCCCTCCAAAACTCCCCTAACACCCCTCCCCTTCAAACCTACCCCATCACCCCTCCCCTCCAAATCTACCCCTTTGCCCCTCCCCTCCAAATCTTCCCCATCACCCCTCCCCTTCAAAACTTCCCCATCATCCCTCCCCTCCAAATCTACCCCTTTGCCCCTCCCCTCCAAATCTTCCCCCATCACCCATCTCTTTCAAATTTTCCCCACTGCCCCTCCCCTCCAAATCTTCCCCATCACCCCTTCCCTCCAAATCTTCCCCATCACCCCTCCCCTTCAAAACTTCCCCATCACCCCTCCCCTCCAAATCTACCCCTTTGCCCCTCCCCTCCAAATCTACCCCTTTGCCCCTCCCCTCCAAATCTTCCCCATCACCCCTTCCCTACAAAACTTCCCCATCACCCCTCCCCTCCAAAACTTCCCCATCACCCCTCCCCTCTAAATCTACCCCCTTGCCCCTCCACTCCAAATCATCCCCATCACCCATCTCTTTCAAATCTTCCCCCTTGCCCCTCCCCTCCAAATCTTCCCCATCACCCATCCCTTTCAAATCTCCCCCCTTGCCCCTTCCCTCCTAAACTCCCCCCACACCCCTCCCCTCCGAGACTCCCTCGCTCCTCCCCTCTCACCCCTCCTCCTCAAAGCGTCCTCCCCGCTTCTTCCCCCTTCCAACTTTCACCTTCATCTCCCTCAACCTTCTGCCTCACTCTTCCCCCTCCTCAAATAACACCTCACTGCGCCTCACCCAATCACCATCAAACCTTTTGTCCGCCCCATTCTTCCCTTTCTCCAAGCTATTCTGTAATCTCTGACACACCTTCAACAGCTCTCCCTACCTCTTCCTCCTCTTCCACATCTTACCCTACCACTCCCCACCCCCCTGTTCTGTATCCGATGCTCCCCCTTCCTCTTCCTTAACAGTATGGTCCTCAAACATCCGGGGCCTTCGCTCAAACTTGACTGATCTCTCCATACAGGTTGCTTCTAACAAACCAGATATGATCTGCTTAACAGAAACTTTCCTCCTTCCTGATGTCTCTGATTCCTTGGTATCTCTCCCAGGTTACTCCCTCCTCCGGTATGATAGACCTGAGCCTCGTCCTGGAGGTGGGGTTGCTATCTTTATAAAAAAACTCTCTTCCTCACTCGCCCTGCTCTGCCCTCTCTCCACCTCACCCCCAGGAATACCTTTGGCTACGGCTTCCCCTTCGCTCCCACCTTTTGTTCATATGAGTGTTGTACCGTCCACCAAACAGTGATGACTCCATCTACATCTCGCTGTCTGATAATATGGACCAACTTCTATCTACCCATCCCAACTCTCTCTTCCTCAGATGTGGTGATTTCAACTGTCACCATGCCAGTTGGCTGGGTGTGGGTACCTCTCTCACCAGCCATGGCTCTTCAGCAAAGGACTTCTGTGACTCACTGGGACTGACACAATCTGTCAATTTCCCGACCCGGATCTCAGTCAACGGAGCATCTTCTCTTCTGGACTTGGTTATGACTAACTTCCCTGAAAATGTCTGCTGCTCTTATTCTGCTCCAATCGCTCTTCAGATCATGTGCTTGTTACAGTGGACATCTCCCTGACCATTCTCAGAGAGCCTCCTCAGCGTCGACGAGTCTGGCATTTCACTCAGGCCAACTGGCACGGTCTTCAAGCAGCCATCAATCATCTGGACTGGTCTCCCATCTCTACCGCCTCTGACATCAACTCATCCTGGGAATTCTTCCAAAGTAAATTGCTCTCTCTCATGCACAGATTTATCCCATCTAGTCTTCAGTTGTCATACCCTTCCTCCCGTCCTTGGTACACGGAATCTTGTGGTGAGGCTATTGCCCAGAAACAACTTGTTTTCATCTCCTGGAAAGCAAATCCAACGGAAGGAAATCTCATTTCCTTTCACAAAGCCCGAAACAAGTGTGTGTCCACCCTCAGGAGAGCCAGGAAACAATATCTCTCCGTTCTCAGGACCGAACTCTCTTATCTGTCTCCCTCTTCCAAGTCCTGGTGGCGTCTGGTCAAATCTGTTTCTGGTGTTTGTTCCCCCTCCATCCCCTCCCTCACCTCAAATGGCCACACGGCTGACTCCGCACGTGAAAAAGCTGAATGCCTCAACTCTGTGTTTGCCTCTAAATCTTGTGTCCAAAACCCATCCCTCTCTGTACCCACCGTACCCAGTCGTACCCAGTTGCTCCTGGACTCTGTGTCCTTTCCTCCTGACAAGGTGGAAAAGTTTCTGTCAACCCTCGACTCTGATTCTGCAACTGGACCTGACGGCATCAGCCCACGGGTCCTAAAATCCTGTTCTTCCGCTCTTTCACTCCCTCTCTCTGTTCTCTTCTCCCTCTCTTTTGCTCAAGGTCATCTTCCATCTGCTTGGAAATCTGCCCACATCACCGCTTTGCACAAAAAAGGTGCAAAAACAGATCCCAGCAACTACAGACCAATCAGCCTTCTCCCAATTATCAGCAAAGTCATGGAATCCATCATTGCTTCAGATATGAAATCTTTCCTCTTCTCCAATGGCCTGATCTCTGATCATCAATTTGGTTTCAGACCTGGACACTCTACTCTGGACATGCTGCTTCTGCTTTCTCAACCATGGATGGAGGTCCTCAATGCCAAACAGGAAATTAGAGCAGTCTCCCTTGACATATCACGTGCCTTCGATACGGTCTGGCACCCCGCTCTGCTCACCAAACTCTCCTCTTTTGGTATCCATGGAAATCTCCACGCATGGCTGGTGGACTTCCTCTCTAGTCGTAGTCAACGTGTGGCCCTGAATGTGTTTCTCTCATCTCCTCTTCCTGTTCAGGCTGGAGTTCCCCAAGGCAGTGTTCTGGGCCCTGTGCTTTTTCTGGTCTTCATCAATGATCTCTCTGACTCTCTTGAAAATCCTCTCTATCTCTTTGCTGATGACTACTCTCTGTCGCTCCATTCTTCATCCCTCAGATCGGCAGTCTGCAGCCTCCTCACTCTCTGCAGACCTGGACAAAATCACAGACTGGGCAAACAAGTGGAACATGTCTTTCAATCCTGACAAATCTCACACTCTTTCGATGTCTCTCCGAAAAGACCGACTAGACAACCCTCCCATCCACTTTCTGAATAATCCTCTCCAAGAAGTTCTGTCACTCAAGCTTTTGGGTCTCACTAACTGCCATGATCTTTCCTGGGAAAACCACATTTCAAATCTGGCCTCCAAAGACAGTCGCCGACTGGGCATCCTCCGCCGTGCGAAGTCCTTCCTTGGCACACCTGAGCTCCTCACCACGTACAAGGCTTTCATCCGCAGCTCAATGGAATACTGCTCTCCCCTCTGGGCTGGTGCTCCTGCCTCACACCTAGCTCGTCTTCACGCTGTTGAAACCAAAGCATTCAGAATCATTGGAATCTCCCGCGATGAAGCTAACTCCAAGGGCCTCTCACTCACTCACCGCAGGCAGGTTGGTGGTCTTTCCGTCTTCTACCGACTCCTCTCTGGCCTTGCCCCCCCAGCTCTCTCTCGGCTCTGTCCCGCAAATATTCCTACAGGTCGCACAAGATCTGCCTGCAACCCTCTTATGGTTAAACTGCCAAAATCAAGACTCTCTGCTCACCTTCACTCCTTCATTCCTCTTTTCTCCCGCCTCTGGAACAAACTCCCTCACTCTCTTCAATCCCACTCCACCCTCCAGGTCTTTAAAACAGCTGTTCACCACCATCTCTTATCTTCCCCCATCCAAAACCTTGATCTTTTCTACCCCCGCTAATTTCACCCCAATTCCACTTTTTTGAAATACCAACTTCTGTCCTGGAAGTCCTTGGTGTTCTTGTGTTTTGTACTTCTCCCTCCCCCTCCACCCCCCTTCCCACGCCTCCTCCCCCCAGGCCCTCTCCCTTCCACGCATCTCCCTGCTCTCGGATGTTGTGTTTGTGTGCTTCCCCATCTCTCCCCATCTTGTCTTCCGCTCCCTCTTTTTATATGTTTTGTTTGTCTGGTTGAATTGTTTGTGAGATAAATGTTAGCTCTTTACGAGCCTCGATTCGGTATACAAAAAAAAAAAAAAAAAATTAAGCTGAGATGATCTGGACCGAGGAATGGAATTTTGTGAATGGGCTACGGAACAATGTGCTCAAAATTCTGACTTCCCATCCACCATTCTGTTCAATGATGATGCTGCTTTTTATGCAAATGGTGAGGTGAACTGAGAGAACACCCACTACTCGCAGCAAGACAACCCTCACTGGTTTACTGCTTCAAAGGAACAAGGTGCTGCTCGTGTGATGGTGTGGTATTTGGAAAGACCACATCGTAGGCCCCTTATTTTTGATGGCACAGTCTCAGGGGATGCCGACTTGCATATGCTCAACGAGGAAGCATTCTCCAGTGTCTTGAACGCAGATGGGGATTTCCCAACATGGTTTCAGCAGGATGGCACTCCTGCCCATTACAGAATCCGTGTAAGAGAGTGGCTGAACCAGCAATTCCCTGGTCATTGGATAGGACATCGAGAGCCTGTGGAGTGGCCGGCGAAGAGCCCCAATCTCAGCCCATTGGATTTTTATCTCTGGGGTCACTTGAACGCGTTGGTTTACGGGGAAATTTTTTAGAGTGCTGCACATTTGCGGGAGCGCATCAGTGAAGCATGTAACACCATCACTCCTGACACCAATCGCCATGTGACTGCTGACTGGATACATCGTCTGCATTTTTGAATTAATTATAATTGTGGACACATTGAACACATTCTGTGAATACAAGCCATTTTCATCATTTTGCACTATGGTTCCAGACTTATGGGACACCCTGCGCGCGCGCGCGCGCACACACACACACGCACGCACGCACGCACGCACGCACGCACGCACGCACGCACACACACACACACACACACACACACACACACACACACACACACACACACACACACACATTATATATAGGACACCCTGCACGAAAAACACGGTCCGTGAAGCCGTGTGATTATGTGTCGATTAATTATGTACTAGACTCTGAACATCGGTGGCATCCTGTCTATTCATTATGTACTGTTGGAATATGGTGCCTATATAAAGTCTACACCCCCTTTCAGAATTTTCAACTTTTGCTGCCTTATAGCCCCAAATTAAAATGCATTCAATCACTTTTTCCAACTTTATTTACACATCGTAACCCACAACTTCCAAGTGAAAAACAAATTCTACAAATTTCAAAAAAAATTAATTACAAATACAAAAGGAGACTATCTTGGTTAAACTAGTGTCCACCCCCCTTATAATAGCAATTGTAAATTAGCTCAGGTGTAACCAATCACGTTCAAAAATCACACACCAAGTTAATTGGCCTCCACCTATGTTAAATTGTAGTGATTGATTATTTCAGAATAAAATCAGCTGTCCCTGTAGGTTTCCTCTGCTGGGTAGTCCATTCCACAGCAAATACAACCATGAGCACCAAGGAGCTTTCAAAAGACCTCTGGGATAAAGTTGTGGAAAGGCACAGATCAGGGGATGGGTATAAAAATCCCTTGGAGCACAGTCAAGACAATCATTATGAAGTGGAAGGCATATGGTACCACCACGAGCCTACCTAGATCAGGCTGTCCCTCCAAACTGGATGACCAAGCAAGGAGGAGAATGATCAGAGGCCACCAAGAGGCCAATGGCAACCTTGAAAGAACTACAGGCCTTTATGGAAAAGACTGGTCACTGTGTGCATGTGACAACAATATCCCAAGCACTCCACAAGTCTGACCTGTATGGTAGGGTGGCAAGAAGGAAGCCATTACTCAAAAAAGCCCACCTTGAGTTCCGTTTGGGGTATGAAAAAAACCACTCCAGAGATTCTGAAGCCATGTGGCAAAACGTCTTGTGGTCTGACAAAACCAAGATGGAACTTTATGGCCTCAATGCAAAACGTTATGTTTGGCACAAACCCAACACAACAAATCACCTAAAGAACACCAAACCTACCGTGAAACATGGTGGTGGCAGCATCATGTTATGGGGATGTTTATCAGCAGGGACATGTCAGGATAGAAGGTAAAATGGATGGCGCAAAATACTGAAAAATCCTAAAAGAAAACTTGCTGTGCTCTGCAACAAAGCCGAAATTGGGACGGAAGTTCACCTTTCAGCATGACAATGACCCGAAGCACACAGCCAAAGCTACACTGGAGTGGCTAAGGAAGAAAAAGATCAATGTCCTTGAGTGGCCCAGTCAGACCTCAACCTAAATCCAATCAAATACTTTTGGCATGATTTGAAGATTGCTGTCCATCAGCATTCCCCATGCAACTTGACTGAGCTTGAACAGTTTTGTACAGAAGAATGGGCAAATATGGCCCAATCTAGGTGTGCATAGTTGGGAGAGACCTATCTCAGCAGACTCACAGCTGTAATTGCTGCCAAAAGTGCTTCCACCAAGTATTAACTCAGGGGGGTGGACACTTATCCAACCAATATATTCTAGTTTTGTATTATTAATTAATTTTGTGAAAGTTGTAGAATTTGTTTTTCACTTGGAAGTTGTAGGTTACGATGTGAAAATAAAGGTGGAAAAAGGCTGATTTAATGTAATTTAATTCCAGTCTATAAGGCAACAAAAGGTAAAAAAAAATTGAAAGGGGGTGTAGACTTTCTATTGGCACTGTACCTTTCGACTCCTTAGACTGCAGAGACCCCTTAGAGCTTAGATCTTAACACCATTTGGTCCCTTTACACCCTTTAGACTGATTAGACAGCTAGGACGCTTGACCATTTAAGAGCTTTACACCACTTGGAACTTTTCTGATTACAAATAAATAATACCACCAATACGACAATAATTTTGTACAAAATAAATGTTTGTATTATGATTGGTGTAAATCATGACAACACAGCTATTTACGTACAGTCAGATCATTATCTTCAGTTAAAACAAGGCCTTGCCTCTGCAGTGACGTGTGGTGAGGAGAGCATAGCGAGCCGATGTGTGTGTGTGTGTGTGTGTGTGTGTGTGTGTGTGTGTGTGTGTGTGTGTGTGTGTGTGTGCGTGTGCGTCCCATAACGCCAAAACCATGAATCTTAGTGGTCCAAAAATTGCATGCATGCAATAAAATTCCAAGGGAGTGCATAAATGAAATCTGGGAATTTTGGTAAATTTAAACACCCCTTTTTAAAGACAATTAACAAGTGCTCATCACGAAAAAGCAAAAAACAAGCTTACCCTTGGTCAGTCCGCTTTCTCCTCACAGGGGCCTTAAGCTGCCATATTGTTGCAGCCTGCTCAAAACTGCCTTGCTTTGAAAAGGGTGCAACGGTTTCTGTAGAATAAAGCGCTCAAATCTTCTTTTTTTTCACTTCCTTCCTCACTAATATTTATTGAATGCCTGATCTTCATACCTATGAATCGCTGTATTTGTCACGATTCACTTGCCAAGCCAGTCGTTCCTTATTAACTGTTTCATTGGAGTGCTCGCTCGAGTGCTTATGAAACCACTTGGCAAGCTCTCTCGAAGCTGCTTTGAAATGGAACACAACCCTGTTTCACCATTCTCTCACCTTTCCATTTGCTTTATTTGGCTTTTCCTTAAATATTTGAAATGACTTTGTTGCTCAAAATTGAGTGGTATTCTTCGATGTTTGTTTGTTTGCAAGCCATGGTGATACAATCAACAGTGGTGCTTTCTTTTTGGCGATAGTCCTTTTCCAGGCCAGTGGAACAGCCTGTATTTGCTGTATTTAAATCTATAATTTTTTGGTGCACGAGATTGCATTGTTTCACCTTTTTGTGTGATCTGCTTTCATTTAGCATGTTATTTCATTTCATTAGGAACTTGAAACGATGTTATTGCGGCGGACACAATGCCAGCGGGTAATAATTCCACGCACCAGTGGGTGACGCGGGCGACCGGTCGTGGAAGCACGGCTCGGGCCACGCCCGGAACAAAGGCGTCATGAGGCGCAGGGTTGAACTGCAATACATGCCCCGCCTTTCGGCTGACCGGCCATGCCCGAGGGCAAGGCATGGCCTCGGGACATATACGCGGGCTCGAAAGACGAGCCCGCCCAGTGCTTACGTGCGAGCATTGAATAAAGTGTTTGGTTTTGTTCAACGCATGGTGGCCTACCTTCTTGGCAAACGAGTTGTGTGTGCATAGCACCACACTGGTGACCCCGACTGGTTCAGCCGTAGCTGACCCCTGAACGCGCCATGGCTACCAACGCTGTCGCCATCAAACTCCCGGAGTTCTGGGAAGCACAGGCCGACGTTTGGTTTGTGCAGGCCGAGGCCCAATTCCAGCTCCGGGGCATCACAGCGGACGACACCATGTACTTTCACGTGGTCGCCGCCCTCGGGCCCGGCACTGCCGCCCGCGTCGTGTCCTTCTTTCAGCACCCGCCGGGCGCCCACAAGTACGCGGCGCTCAAATGACTTCTCACCACATTCGGGCTCACGGCGGCCGACCGCCTCCTTGACCTTCCCGCCCTCTGCGACACACGACCGTCCATTCGGATGGATTATATGTTGTCCCTTCTTGGCGACAAACACCCGGATTTCCTTTTCCGAGCGCTTTTCCTCCGCCAGCTACCTGCGCAGGTGCGGCTCGCGCCGGCCGGTTCGGCCATAACGGAACCCCGCGCCCTGGCCAGAGAGGCGGACAAAGTTTTCGCGGCCTGCGACACGAGGCCGACGTATAGCGCTGCCGTAATGGATCCCGGTGCGGAGGCTTCAGCGCCACGCCCCCTCGTGGCCGCTGCTACACCCCGTCCACCACCGCCGTCACGACCGACGTGGCAGCCACCACCGGGGCAAACCTGGTGCTATTATCAGGCCAGGTTCAGCCGCAAGGCCAGGGCGTGCCGCCCGCCGTGCTCTTTCAACGGGTCGGGAAACGAGCACGCCGGCGCTCACTCGCGGCCATGAGCGTCGGCCATTCCGGCAGCCTCCTTTTCATCACAGACACCTCGTCTGGTCATCGATTTCTGTGCGACAGTGGAGCGCAGGTAAGCGTCCTCCCTGCCTCCGCGTCCGACAAGCAAGCCGCGGGCCGGGGCCCCGCCTTGCTCGCCGCCAACGGAACTCCCATCTGCACATTCGGGAAGCGTCGTCTCTCGCTGCGGTTCGGGGGACAGCGCTTCCAATGATCTTTCGTCACCGCCAGCGTGCCAATGGCCCTGCTCGGTGCGGACTTCCTTTGTGCGGTGGGCTGTTGGTGGACGTTAAGCGCCGACGCCTCGTCCAGGCCGAAACCTTCAGCTCGCTCGCTTGTTCGCTGAGCGGCTCGTTGAGCGGCTGACCGAGCGGCTTGCTGAGCGGTTCCGTCCCGGCGAGGTTGGTCTGTACGCTTCCGGCAGCGGACGAGTTTACCCGCCTCCTCGCCAGTTTCCCGGCGCTCACGTGGCCCACCTTTTCAGCGGTGGCCGTCAAACACGGGGTGGAACACCATATTCCCACCGTCGGATCACCGGTCTACACCCGAGTGCGCCGCCTCGACCCAACGAAGCTCGCCGTTGCGAAAACGGAATTCGCCACGCTGGAGCGTCTGGGCATCGTCCGGCGCTCCAACAGCGCATGGGCCTCACCTCTGCACATTGTGCCCAAGCCCGGCGGCGGATGGCGGCCGTGCGGTGACTACCGCCGGCTCAACGACGCCACCATCCCCGACCGCAACCCGGTCCCGCACATTCAGGACTTTTCCGCCCGGTTGTCGAGAACGACCATTTTTTCCAAGGTGGACCTCATCCGGGGCTACCACCAGGTCACCGTAAAACCTGAAGACTTACTGAAGACGGCCGTTATAACACCTTTCGGCCTCTTCGAGTTCTTGCGGATGCCTTTTGGGTTGAAAAATGCGGCCCAGGCGTTCCAGCGGCTCATGGACAGCGTCTTGCGCGACTTGTCCTTCGTCTACGTCTACCTGGACGACATCCTCGTCGCGAGCGCGTCACGGGAGGAGCACCTGCTCCATCTCCGCACGCTCTTCGAACGCCTGGGCCAGCATGGCCTGATAAATCAACCCCGCGAAGTGCCGGTTCGGCGTCACCGCCATCGACTTCCTGGGGCAGCGCATCACCAGGCATGGGGCCATCCCTTTACCGGCCAAGGTGGAGGCGGTCAGGAGTTTCCCGCGCCCCCGCACGATCAAGGAGCTCCAGGAATTCCTGGGCATGGTGAATTTTTATCACCGCTTCGTGCCCCGCGTCGCCCAGCTCCTGCGCCCCCTGCAGGAGGCCCTCTGGGGGAAGCCGGGCAAAGGTGATATCGCCTGGACGAAGCAGATGGACACGGCGTTTGCGGGCGCGAAGCTGGCCTTGGCCAACGGCACCATGCTGGTGCACCCGGCGCCCGATGCACCAATCGCCCTCACCACCGACGCATCTGACTATGCGGTGGGCGCGGTGCACGAACAGTGGGTGAATGGTGCTTGGCAGCCGCTGGCGTTTTTTAGTCGGCAGCTCCGCCCGCACGAACGCCGGTACAGCACCTTCGAACGCGAGCTGCTCAGGCTCCACTTGGCGGTCCGACACTTCCGCCATCTTCTCGAGGGCCGCCCGTTCACGGCCTTCGTCGATCACAAGCCCTTTGTTTTCGCAATGGCCAAGGTCGCCGAACCGTGGTCAGCCCGGCAGCAGCGTCACCTCTCTGCCGTGTCCGAATACACGACGGACATCCGGCACGTCGCGGGTAAGGACAACCCGGTGGCGGATTGCCTTTCCCAGTCCGTTGCACACGCGGTCCACCTCGGGATCGACTATGCCCGGATGGCGGCGGACCAGACCGCCGACCCCAACGTCCAGGCCTTTCAGACCGCCGTCACGGGCCTCCGCGTCACCGAGGTACCGTTCGACGTCGCGGGCACTGCCCTCTTGTGCGACGTCTCCCTCGGCCAGCCTCGCCCCATCGTGCCCGCTGCCTGGCAGCGTCCGGTTTTTGACGCCATCCACGGCCTGTCCCACCCGGGCACGAAGGCCTCCCAGAAGCTTGTCGCGGCAAAGTTCGTCTGGCATGGCCTCCGGAAGAACGTCCGCGACTGGGCCAGAACGTGCCTCGCGTGCCAGCGCGCGAAGGTCCACTGCCACAACCAGGCCCCGTTGGCCCCGTTTACGGTGCCCGAACGTCGGTTCGACCATGTGCACGTCGACTTGGTGGGACCTCTGCCCCCCTCGTGGGGTTTCACCCACCTCCTCACCATGGTGGACCGCACCACCCGGTGGCCGGAGGCCGTGCCATTGGCGGCGACGGCTGCGGCTGACGTCGCGCAAGCCTTCATCGCCACTTGGGTGGACCGGTTCGGCGCCCCCTCGGACATCTCGTCCGAACGCGGCCCCCAGTTCACCTCGGAGCTCTGGGGAGCGGTGGCGCAAGGGCTCGGCGTCAAGCTGCACCGCACCACGGCCTACCACCCCCAGGCCAACGGCCTGTGCGAGCGCATCCATCGCTCGATGAAGGCCGCGCTCCGGGCCAGCCTCCGCGACGGCAGCTGGGCCGACAGGCTCCCCTAGGTCCTGCTGGGCCTCAGGACGGCGCCCAAGGACGACCTGCGCGCGTCCTCGGCGGAGCTGGTCTTCGGACAACCACTGCGGGTACCGGGCGAATTTATCCCCGACTCCACGGCACCTTGGTCCGCGGCGCAACAGCGCTCCACCCTTCAGGAGACCACCAGGAGGTTCGCAACCACGGTTGCCCGTCCTCACACGTCGCCCCGGAGCTTCGCATGGCGGAGTACGTTTTTGTCCGGCACGACGCCCACCGGGCACCGCTGCGGCCCCCGTACGACGGGCCCTTCCGCGTGCTGGAGACCGGGGACAAGCACTTCACCGTGGACATCGGCGGTACTCCAGATCGTATCTCCGTGGACCGCCTCAAGCCGGCCCACCTCGACCTGGACCACCCCCCGCAAGCAGCTCTGCCTCCGCGTCGAGGCCGCCCCCCAGCGGGCAGACCCCCGGCACCCACACCCCCGCCACCCCCCAGCCCTGCACGCATCGCCAGAGGGCGTTTCGGCCGGGTCCTCCGGCCTCCCAGCAAGCTCACCCTTCAGGTGCGCGGGAATTCTGGGGGGGGGGGGGGGCGCGTGTGACGGACACAACGCCAGCAGGTAATAATTCCGCGCACCAGTGGGTGACTGGTCCCAACACCAACCCTGGTGTTGGGCTAGCGGCTAGAGTGCCGGCTTTAGGATCCTAGGATCCTGGGTTCGAATCCTGGTCGATCGCTGAATTAACGCCAGGGGGGTTGACTCAGCCTGTCATCCTTCCGAGGTCGGCTAATTGAGTACCAGTTCACTGGTAATTCCCTGTTTGTCGTTAAAGGCGGCAAAAAGGGTTGGCGTCAGGAAGGGCATCCGGCCGTAAAACATTGCTTCAAAAAGGGGACCAAAAAACAACAACAACCACGGTTCCCGAAAAAGGCCAACCCCCGCTTTGCGGGGAAAAATGGCCTCTAAAGGTGTTTTTTTTTTTTTTTTAGTGGGTGACTGGTCGTGGAAGCACGGCTCGGGGCACGCCCGGAGCAAAGGCGTCATGAGGCGCAGGGTTGAACTGGAATACATGCCCCGCCTTTCGGCCGACCAGCCACGCCCGAGGGCAAGGCGTGGCCTCGGGACATATACTCGGGCTCGAAAGTCGAGCCCGCCCAGTGCTTACGTGCGAGCATTGAATAAAGTGTTTGGTTTTGTTCAACATGTGGTGGCCTACCTTCTTGGCAAACGAGTTGTGTGTGCATAGCACCACATTATCTTATATATAAAAGCAAATGAGACCTTTTTTTGTTTGCGACACAACTCCTCTGAGTTCCCAAGGTTAATCGTGACGAAACTTTATCGGATCACATTTCTTTACCATGACTTTGCTGGGGGTTTAAACAGTCATTTTCTCAAAATTCAGAACTTGTGAACACACGAGCCACCACCTGTCGCCATCTCCGAGGGTTCACAATGCTTTATAAAAAGCCCAATTGTTTCGGATTTCAACCCAGATACTGATATAATTGGTGAGATGGTGAGCTCCAATTATCAAATGTGGTATCAGATGTGAAAAGTAACTTAATTAAGACGATACAGGTCAATTAAAAAACGGTTTAAAAAGAAAAACTATCGGTAAATTCAGCGAAGGAGTCACATGACCTCTCAAATGCGCAAATCGCTAATTATTCAAAAAACAAAAATGGTTTGAAAGCATTCAATACATCGATTTAAAGGTAATTTTACTGCTCATTTAACGACATAACTCCCAAGTGTGAAAGAAGAGTTTAGAGAAAAAAGTTTACCACCTTGGCTAACTTCTCCAAATATAAACCCTGTGAAAATTCCTGGGAGGGGTGAGGGGAAAAGATGGGAGGAGGAAGGGTGGGGTGGAAGGAGGCAGCGGAGGGGTTGGGAGGAGGCAGGAGAAGGAGCGGAAGGATGCAGTGGATGCGGTGGGAGGAGGCAGGGGAAGGGGTGGGATGAGAGAGAAGATGGTGTCAGGTTTGAGTTCAGAGGGGGAAGGGTGGAGTGGGAATTGAGAGGGAAAATGGAAGGGGTGGGGCGGAAGTCTAGAGGGAAGGTGTGGGGTGGGAAGGGAAGGGAAAGGTGTGGGGTGGGAAGGGAATGGGCGAGAAGGGAAGGGGCAAGAAGGGAAGGGGTGAGAAGGGAAGGGGTGAGAAGGGAAGGGGTGAGAAGGGAAGGGGTGAGAAGGGAAGGGGTGAGAAGGGAAGGAGTGAGAAGGGAAGGAGTGAGAAGGGAAGGAGTGAGAAGGGAAGGGGTGAGAAGGGAAGGGGTGAGTGGGTGGGATGATGCAGGGGATGGTTTGGGAAGAGGGAGGGAGGGGAAGTGGTGGGAGAACGTAAAGGGTGGGGTGGGAGTCCAGAAGGAGCAGGATAGGGTAGAAGGAGGAGGGAAAGGGTGGGTGTCCAAGCGGGGATGAGGTGGAGTGGGAGCCTAGAGGGAGGGGTGTGAGGAGGGATTGCCTGGGGTAGGAGGAGGAGGGGTGGGGTGGGAGTCTGGAGGAAGGGGGATGGATGAGTGCAGACAGGGGATGGATGAGGGTGGGGTAGACGTCCAGAGGGAGGGGGTGGGGTGGGAGTCTGGAGGGAGGCGTGGGAGAAGGGAGGGGTAGGAGGAAGGACCCAGCGTTGCCAAAGCCGGGTACCTTTGCTAGTTATTAATAAACAAACAAAAGTCCATTTCAAACAAAACCTTATGAAATGAAAGCCCTGTGCAGATGGGAAAAATTGACAGTTTCACTGTTGCAAGACATCCAGTGAGCTATGTCTTGCCAACTTATTTGGCTCTGACACAGCACCTACTGCAGTATTGTGTGTACTAATCATCATGAAAGGAAAATGTGTTGAGTTTAAAACTGAGTCACTAAAATGTAAAAAAAAAAAAAAAACGTTTGAGCAGATGTTTAATAGCGCTGTGCTCATGTTGTATTACATTCCCACCCTGTCATGGTGTATGAAGGCATTTCAGAAGTCCTGTGCTTTTAACTTTACACCAAACAGTGCATTTTTCTGAAAATATGAGTTAAGGAAACACCAATGACCTTTTTCTGGCGAATTTAAACATTTCCATCAAGTCTAGCAAAATAATTTACTGACATGCTGTTAATAAGTCTGAGGAATCCGATGGAGTACAGCTATTTTGTGAAGCTGAAGCAAGTTGAGTCATAGGATGAACAGCTCACCAAAAGACACCATTCAACATTTGCCTCCAAATACAAGAGGCTGTACAGGGAAAGCATGAGTAGAATGGTAAACAAGTGCCAGGGTGTGCCTTCATTTCCTGTCTGAGATGTCCAACTGCAGGTTTAACAGCTTCAGGACTTACCGGTTCATGAGAATCGTTTCCTTGTTCCTGCAATGTTGGGAAGATCTCACCAACGGCATCTTGTGTCTCATGCCGAATACCCAGCAGGTTCGCATTCCTCCTTTCAGCCGGCGCTTCTGAAGCCAACACAGGCCTGCTGACCTCAAAGCTCGCACTCAAATCGACATCCTAAAGCGAAATGGGAGCAATACTGTTTAACATAACCTCACCGTAACTAAACTGCCAGACCAGGTGCGTTATCACACAGATTCATAAAAGGTAAATCAAGTTCACAGTTCAACTATAACAATCATGCACCAAGTTCTCCAGAAATTAATTGCTACTTTTCCATTAAGTATCAGTGCATGATACACTGCACTTCGAGGTACCCACAGTGTGTTGCAACACTTATAGCAAACAAGCAAACAAAGGATATAGCTTTTCAACAAAGAGGTGCATGGAAGATCCATCAAATGCTTCAAAATCAAGAAGTGGATATTTTTCCCAAGATTTACACATGAACACCTCTTAGTTTGGCACTGAAGGATGGAACAAAATAGTTTGCTGTCGTGACAAGAGGATATGAGTGACAATATGGCTCCACCTTAAATTACTTGGGTTAATTCTATTTGCAGGGTAGAGATGGGAACACTAGTCTAACCAACCATGATTTCCTTGTTCATGTCACAATTTGCACCCACGGTTCATGATGCCAGGAATCCAGGTTCAAATCCCAAATACCATTTGTTTATCCATCAGTTGCTAATGTCTGAAATTCATGTAAAAGTACACTGTCTACCAATGTCTTTGTCCTGGATGTGGAATCTGCATAAGCATCTGCATGAGCCCGACACAAATTAAAAAGAAAAGCTGACTTGTACACAAAAAATAGAAACTCAAATGTTTAATTCAAAATTTACTTTGCATGCATAAAATATTGGCTCATGTAAGAGCTGCAAGCAGGTGGTCAGAGTGGAAAGGTAGGAGGGACGGATAGTTATGGCATGGGTGGTGACAGAGGCAAATGGTGTGCGTTATGTCTGTATATGGGCCACAAACGGGATGGTCTATGGTGGAGAAGCAGGAATTTAGGGACGCACTGGAGAGGATGTTGGGAATGGTGGAGATGGAGGTGATGCTGTGCATTGCAGGGGACTTTAACGCGTATGTCGGAGTAGCTGAACTGTGTGAAGAGAAATGTGTTGGTAAATTTGGTTGGGGAACAAGGAATAGAGAGGATCAAGAGCTGGTGGGGCTGGTGGCGAGGAGTGGAATGGCCATAGCCGTTTCATCTATCTATAATTCCACTAATCTCTGTGTGTGTGTGTGTCTGTGTGTGTGTTTGTTTGTTTGTCTGTGACCGCTGTTTCTCGACAACCACGGGTCCGATATACTTGCAACTTGCCAGGTATATTGCTGGGGACCCGAGGATGTGCCTTTTCAAGGTTTGAAATTAATCGGACAAGTAGTTACCGAGCTATGTCCAAAAAACGATTCAACCAATCAGAGAGCAGCGAGCTATCACGTGTGCGGAACGTGGCGAACAGACTCTGCCTCGGACGGCACATTTGAGAGCGTATTCATTTATTTCACAACTATGTTGGCGCTATGTTGGTGTTAAACTATGTTTTAAAACTAATAAAAACTAATTTGCGATTCTTTCGCTTTCCTGCGCGTTTGGGCACGCTATGGCGATTTCTTTACCAAACTCCGCAAGCCGTTCGCTTTGGACCAAACCATTTCATGTAAATAGAGGGGGGGGATTGTCACCGTACTCGCAAGCCGTTCGCTTTGGACCAAACCATTTCATGTAAATAGAGGGGGGGGATATAATTTTAGATATAGATATAGTACGGGCATGCCCTAGTCTATCTATAATTCCAGTAATCTCTGTGTGTTTGTTTGTCTGTGACCGCTGTTTCTCGACAACCACGGGTCCGATATACTTGAAACTTGCCAGGTATATTGCTGGGGACCCGAGGATGTGCCTTTTCAAGGTTTCATATTAATCGGACAAGTAGTTACCGAGCTATGTCCAAAAAACGATTCAACCAATCAGAGAGCAGCGAGTTATCACGTGTGCCGAACGTGGCGAACAGACTCTGCCTCGGACGGCACATTTGAGAGCGTATTCATTTATTTCACGTTGGCAAACTATGTTGCCGCTATGTTGGCGTTAAACTATGTTTTAAAACTAATTAAAACTAATTTGCGATTCTTTCGCTTTCCTGCGCGTTTGTGCACGCTATGGCGATTTCTTTACCAAACTCCGCAAGCCGTTCGCTTTGGACCAAACCATTTCATGTAAATAGAGGGGGGGGGGGGATTGTCACCGTACTCGCAAGCCGTTCGCTTTGGACCAAACCATTTCATGTAAATAGAGGGGGGGGGGATTGTCACCGTACTCGCAAGCCGTTCGCTTTGGACCAAACCATTTCATGTAAATAGAGGGGGGGGATTGTCACCGTACTCGCAAGCCGTTCGCTTTGGCTTTGCGAATGGACCAAACCATTTCATGTAAATAGAGGGGGGGGGGGGGGATATAATTTTAGATATATATATAGTACGGGCATGCCCTAGTCTATCTATAATTCCAGTAATCTCTGTGTGTTTGTTTGTCTGTGACCGCTGTTTCTCGACAACCACGGGTCCGATATACTTGAAACTTGCCAGGTATATTGCTGGGGACCCGAGGATGTGCCTTTTCAAGGTTTCATATTAATCGGAGAAGTAGTTACCGAGCTATGTCCAAAAAACGATTCAACCAATCAGAGAGCAGCGAGTTATCACGTGTGCCGAACGTGGCGAACAGACTCTGCCTCGGACGGCACATTTGAGAGCGTATTCATTTATTTCACGTTGGCAAACTATGTTGCCGCTATGCTGGCGTTAAACTATGTTTTAAAACTAATTAAAACTAATTTGCGATTCTTTCGCTTTCCTGCGCGTTTGTGCACGCTATGGCGATTTCTTTACCAAACTCCGCAAGCCGTTCGCTTTGGACCAAACCATTTCATGTAAATAGAGGGGGGGGATTGTCACCGTACTCGCAAGCCGTTCGCTTTGGACCAAACCATTTCATGTAAATAGAGGGGGGGGATTGTCACCGTACTCGCAAGCCGTTCGCTTTGGACCAAACCATTTCATGTAAATAGAGGGGGGGGATTGTCACCGTACTCGCAAGCCGTTCGCTTTGGCTTTGTGAATGGACCAAACCATTTCATGTAAATAGAGGGGGGGGATATAATTTTAGATATATATATAGTACGGGCATGCCCTAGTTCTTTCAAAAGCGGGAAAGCCACAAGTTACCTATAGGAGTGGACAGAACAGAACTGGATTTGGTGGTGGACAGGAAGCAACAGCTGTGGAGGGTTACAAGGCAGTGGTGGGACAGCATGTTGCCACGCAACACAAGCCTGTGGTGTTTGTGGTGAGAATGAAGAAAAGGAGGGAGGTTAAGAGCAAGGGTCAGAAAGTTACTGTTGGGGGAACTGTAGGGAAACATTGACGTAGAGTACAAGGAGAGGGTGAGGGCCAGGTATGAGCAACTTAGCAAAGAAGCAGAAGGTTGAAGGAGTGGAAGAAGTACAAAGGCATTTATGGGAATTGCAGAAGTGTTAGTGTGGAATGATGTCAGGAAAGAGTGCATTGTCAAGGGATATAAACCAGGTATGATGGACGGAGGAAGTAGTGAATGCAGTTGGTGAAAAGAAGGACGTTTGGAAGTGGATAGAGAAGATCAAAGAGAATAGAGAAGAAAGGGGAATGCGGCCTCGCAACACCGCAAAGGAGATCAAAGCGAATAGAGAAGAAAGGGGAATGTGGCCTCGTAACACCCCAAGGGTGCAAATTTTGGTGCAAAGGCAGGGCCTCAAACTTTTGAGAAAGTTGAGAGGCTCAGGGGAGGGGTTCCCCTTGATTTACAACTGAACTGCTAATCAATGTGAGGCAGACAGGGAAGGGCAATGTCATGGAGCAGGATGTCGTACGTGCTGATTAAAGGTTATGCGCACGACAGTCGAAGTTCCCAGAGTCCAGTTCAGGTCCAGTCTGGGCCAAGTGCCTAGACAGTGGGAGTTCCAGTTCCCAGGTCGTGTCGCTGTTCCAGGTAACAGAGCCCAAGGGAAAAATAGTACGTTCGTGTCTTTCTTGCCCACACGAGAGCTGTTGTGCACTGGTCCACCTGACAGTGCTGTGGAGAAGTTGGCTCCAAACTGAACTTGATTGTGCTTGAGTGGATCGTAAAGGTTATTTTCAGTCCTGTCTCTTCTTCTGGTCTTCCTCCCATGGTGTGGCTGTGGGCCAGTTTTTTTTTTTTTTTTTTTTTTTTTTTTTTTTTTTTTTTTTTTTTTTTTAATACAAGATCGAGGCTCGTGAAAGAGCTAACAATAATCACAAAAAAGACAAACCGACACACAAAACACAAAAAAACAAGGGGAGCGGCAGACAAGATGGGGAGAGAGGGGGAAGGACACAAACACAACATTTGAGAGCAGGGCCATCGGGAGGACTTGGGGGGAAGTGGGAGAGGAATAAAACATATGAACGCTGCAAGGACTCTGGGGTGAATTACCGGGGGTAGAAAAGATCAAGGTTTTCGATGGGGGAAGATAAGAGATGGTGGTGAACAGCTGTTTTAAAGACCTGGAGGGAGGAGTGGGATTGAATGGAGTGGGGGAGTTTGTTCCAGAGGCGGGAGAAAAGGGGAATGAAAGAGTGAAGGTGAGCAGAGAGCCTAGACTTTGGCAGTTTAACCATAAGAGGGTTGCAGGCAGATCTTGTGCGACCTGAAGGAATATTTGGGGGACAGAGCACAGAGAGAGCTGGGGGAGCAAGGCCAGAGAGGAGTCGGTAGAAGACAGAAAGACCACCAACCTGCCTGCGGTGAGTGAGTGAAAGGCCCTCGGAGTTGACTACATCGCAGGAGATTCCAATGATTCTGAAAGCTTTGGCCTCAACAGCGTGAAGCCGAGCAAGGTGTGAGGCAGGAGCACCAGCCCAGAGGGGGGAACAGTATTCCATTGAGCTGCGGATGAAAGCCTTGTATGTGGTGAGGAGCTCAGGTGTGCCAAGGAAGGACTTCGCACGACGGAGGATGCCCAGTCGGCGACTGGCTTTGGAGGCCAGCTTGGAAATGTGGTTTTCCCAAGAAAGATCATGGCAGATAGTGAGACCCAAAAGCTTGAGCGACAGAACTTCTTGGAGAGGATTGTTGAGAAAGTAGATGGGAGGGTTGTCCAGTCGGTCCTTTCGGAGAGACATTGTAAGAGTGTGAAATTTGTCAGGATTGAGGCATATTTCGATAAAGACCTCCCATTCATACGAAACCTGGGCATGTATTTCAGCATTGTGAATAAAATGTTCTCGTGTTCCACGTTCTTTCTTCAATAAAATCAATCAAACTGTCAGTTTTAGAAGTCCAATGAAAAACAGATGTGGCGAGACATTTAGCATCCAAGTATAAACTTCTCCCCCATCAAAAGTGACAAACCCCCCCCCCCCCCCCCCCCCACCCCCTAGTCACCATTTTGAGTGACTGGTGTAAAGGTGTAAAGGAGGAATCTGGCATGTTGCTTGATTGACCTCAGACCAAATTAGAACTATGGGAACCAAATTGAGCTAGGTAAAGGATCGATTCGGCCATTTTTCCACAGAATGGTGGATCTCGGTTGATTGGCTGACGTAATCTATATAATATTCTCCATAGGTGATTCTGTGAGTCTGTCTGTCTGTCTGCCTATCTGTCCGTGGGAGTGGCTACACCCGGTCTGGGAGGGGCTTCAAAAAAAAAAGTCACCACCATTTTGTTTCCTCGTATAGCTTTGACGCCTCTTTTGTTAGGCCCGCGGTGTCTTGCTCTCTCTCACAGTATTATTTCAACTCCAATTCGATATCTCATTTCATTTTTCACAGTCGTCAACATGGTTTTAGACTCAGTTGCAAAAAACGAGAGGAAAATTCGATGAAAGTTACCGTTTATAGAACAAAATGCATTTTAAAATAATTGAAGGCCTGTCCATTGAGACTCCCTCATGGCTTTATCTCGACTAATTCACCATCTCATTTCATTCTTCACAGTCGCTCAGATGGTTTTAGACTCTGTTGCAAAAAAAACGGGAAGAAAATTCTATGAAAGTTAACGCACAGGCAGGAAATTGCCGGGATCAGCACGGTATATCATACACCGCCCAAATAATACAGACAGGAAATATTCGATGAAAGTTACCGTTTATAGAACAAAATGCATTTTAAATAAGGCCTGTAACATAACGGCCATTCAATGAGACTCCCTCATGGCTTTATCTTGACTCTAATTCACCATCACAGTCGCTGGGATAGTTCAAGTCTCAGTTTCAGCTAAAGTTGAGACAATCGGCGAAATGTGTTTCAACAGCCGTTTTGAATGTGTTGACTGGTCGGACGAGATGTGGGCATGGGGAAGGAGAGCGGGGAAGGAGAAGAAGAGAGAACGTTCCCAGGACTTCATTATTTATATTATTACTTGGTAAAAGTACAGAAACTGAATACTGAAGTTCGGGATCAAACCGAAGTCCAATTATATTTTTCCATATTCCAGGGGTGTATATACAGAGTTTGTTTAAAACGAGTCAACTCTTTTCCAACCATGGAATTAAACAATACAGTACTTCAATAATGTACATAATAATGTAAACTAACTATGGAATAAAATATTCATCAATAACGTTTGGTTTTAATCTATTTTTACTTTGTAAAGCGAAAAGTTTTCGGCACATTCAAGTTTAAAAATGAAGAAGTCATGGAGTCCATATGCCTCTGATGTGCATTTTAAGACTGAATCAACACGTCTTCGATCATAAATTATTTTTGGAAGAAACAAAGGTAAATTTTGATTACAACTCAAGCAAAGGAAACCAGGTAATGCCCGTTTTCGTTCAGAGCGATTATACACCGCCCAAAGAAAATGTGTTTCATCGTGTATGTCGTATGGCTATAGGAAATAAAATCGTAATCTTTAATAAATAAAAAAATGTTTTAGCACGAGTTTTCAAGGCTGAATAGTGTCCACATCCAGGATTAATAAATAAACTCCATTTCATGTGTGCATTAACATGCAGTTCACGGATGTGAAATAAATAAACACAGACGGGAAATTGCCGAGAGATATTTTTTCGTTCTTATTTTATAAGCTATGTGCACGTACACTTTAAAGAAGTTTATTTGAAATCTTTAATTTAAAAAATGTCATTTTGTATGCTGTAACGAAAGGAGGAGTGGGTTTTCGCTGGACAGAAAGGTGTAATGTGATATTCTTATACACCGCCCAAAAGACTTTTCCCAGGGACTTTGCCATTTGAGCTGCAATCTTTATATAGTCGGAACGTTTCATTCTTTTGACATAGTCCCAATAAAAAGTTACAATTAGGTTCTCTGCACGTGGGGGAGAGGGGCTGAGCTTTGTTCTCCAAAGGCTGGTGCCGAACCTGCAGATGAGGTCGAGGTGTTGGAGCAGATTGAATCTGGTCCGGCAATTACGATTACTAGGGCATGCCCGTACTATATATATATCTAAAATTATATCCCCCCCCTCTATTTACATGGAATGGTTTGGTCCATTCGCAAAGCCAAAGGCAAAGCGAACGGCTTGCAAGTACGGTGACAATCCCCCCCCCTCTATTTACATCAAATGGTTTGGTCCATTCGCAACGACCACAGAACCCCCCCCCTCTATTTACATGAAATGGTTTGATCCATTCGCAACGCCAAAGCGAACGGCGAACGGCTAAATCGCCATAGCTCGGTAACTACTTGTCCGATTAATTTCAAACCTTGAAAAGGCACATCCTCGGGTCCCCAGCAATATACCTGGCAAGTTTAAAGTATATCGGACCCGTGGTTGTCGAGAAACAGCGGTCACAGACAAACATACAAACATACAAACAAACATACACACAGAGATTAGTGGAATTATAGATAGATAATCGCTGCAAATGTGGCCGCCGCCATTCGCCGTGATCCCGTGTTGGCTGTCACGTGTTGCGGACGTTGTTTTGCCAGGTTCTTGGTGCGAGTTGCTCTCGACATCAGAATATGCTCCATATGCGTCGCGTGTATCCAAGCTGTCTTTACCTCAAGGTTGCGTAATGTGTGGCATGTGGGTGGTCATTCCTGCTTCTTTATGTTATGTCAGCGCTGTCTCAATGAGTTGTATGAGTCATTTGTAACTGCCATTTTCAAAATGAATAAAATAATGAGGGAACAGAACGAGACCACCAATGAACGTCGCGATCCTCTCCGACTCCCCCGTGCGTGTGACCCCACTCCACCGTGTGTGTGACCCCACTCCACCGTGTGTGTGACCCCACTCCACCGTGTGTGTGACCCCACTCCACCGTGTGTGTGACCCCACTCCACCGTGTGTGTGACCCCACTCCACCGTGTGTGTGACCCCACTCCACCGGGTGTGTGACCCCACTCCACCGGGTGTGTGACCCCACTCCACCGGGTGTGTGACCCCACTCCACCGGGTGTGTGACCCCACTCCACCGGGTGTGTGACCCCACTCCACCGGGTGTGTGACCCCACTCCACCGTGTGTGTGACCCCACTCCACCGTGTGTGTGACCCCACTCCACCGGGTGTGTGACCCCACTCCACCGGGTGTGTGACCCCACTCCACCGGGTGTGTGACCCCACTCCACCGGGTGTGACACCCCACTCCACCGGGTGTGACACCCCACTCCACCGGGTGTGACACCCCACTCCACCGGGTGTGACACCCCACTCCACCGGGTGTGACACCCCACTCCACCGGGTGTGACACCCCACTCCACCGGGTGTGACACCCCACTCCACCGGGTGTGACACCCCACTCCACCGGGTGTGTGACCCCACTCCACCGTGTGTGTGACCCCACTCCACCGTGTGTGTGACCCCACTCCACCGTGTGTGTGACCCCACTCCACCGTGTGTGTGACCCCACTCCACCGTGTGTGTGACCCCACTCCACCGTGTGTGTGACCCCACTCCACCGTGTGTGTGACCCCACTCCACCGTGTGTGTGACCCCACTCCACCGTGTGTGTGACCCCACTCCACCGTGTGTGTGACCCCACTCCACCGTGTGTGTGACCCCACTCCACCGTGTGTGTGACCCCACTCCCATGTGTGTGACCCCACTCCCATGTGTGTGACCCCACTCCCATGTGTGTGACCCCACTCCCATGTGTGTGACCCCACTCCCATGTGTGTGACCCCACTCCCATGTGTGTGACCCCACTCCCATGTGTGTGACCCCACTCCCATGTGTGTGACCCCACTCCCTTGTGTGTGACCCCACTCCCTTGTGTGTGACCCCACTCCCTTGTGTGTGACCCCACTCCCATGTGTGTGACCCCCCACTCCCATGTGTGTGACCCCCCACTCCCATGTGTGTGACCCCCACTCCCATGTGTGTGACCCCCACTCCCATGTGTGTGACCCCCACTCCCATGTGTGTGACCCCCACTCCCATGTGTGTGACCCCCACTCCCATGTGTGTGACCCCCACTCCCATGTGTGTGACCCCCACTCCCATGTGTGTGACCCCCACTCCCATGTGTGTGACCCCCACTCCCATGTGTGTGACCCCCACTCCCATGTGTGTGACCCCCACTCCCATGTGTGTGACCCCCACTCCCATGTGTGCGACCCCACTCCCATGTGTGCGACCCCACTCCCATGTGTGCGACCCCACTCCCATGTGTAGTGTGCATGATGTGGGAGGGATGGGGGTGGGGAGGGAGAGGATTTGAGCTCTTGAAGTCACATTTTACATGAGATGAAATTACACATTTCAAACTGTATTTCCCTTGTGTATGCACATGCATTCACATGTTATCAGAAGACTACACATACATACATTGTGTAGATTACATCATTTGTGGATCTAATAAATTGCCAGTAACCATTTTGTAAAACTGAATGTACAGCATCCAAATGAAGATGTCCAAATGTCACACACGTCCATGCCCGTGGGATTCCCACGGGTGACCCCACTAGTCTCTATTATATTCTGCTAAGGTGATAATCAGTCTGTCTGTCCATGGGTGTGGCCTCCCCCATTGAGGGAGTAGCTCCACCCATTCTGGGAGGGGCTTCAAAAACACATTTCCACCATTTTGTTTTCCTCGCATATCTCTGAGGCTCCATAGGCATGAGGGTGGTCATTCCTGCTTCTTTATGTCAGCGCTGGCTCAATGAGTTGCATGATGGTCATTTGTTACTACCATTTCCAAAATGAATAAAAGAATGAGGGAACAGAACGAGACCACCATTGAACATCATGATCCTCTCCCCCTCTCCTGTGTGCCATCCTCACCCCCTCTCCTGTGTGCCATCCTCTCCCCCCTCTCCCCTGTGTGTCATCCTCTCCCCCTCTCCTGTGTGTCATCCTCTCCCCCTCTCCTGTGTGCCATCCTCTCCCCCCTCTCCCCTGTGTATCATCCTCTCCCCCCTCTACCCTGTGTGTTATCCTCTCCCCTGTGTGTCATCCTCTCCCCCCTCTCCCCTGTGTGTCATCCTCTCCCCTGTGTGTCATCCTCTCCCCTGTGTGTCATCCTCTCCCCCCTCTCCCCTGTGTCATCCTCTCCCCCTCTCCCCTGTGTGTCATCCTCTCCCCCCTCTCCCCTGTGTGTCATCCTCTCCACGGTGTGTGATCCTCTCCCCTATGCAGTGTGTGTGATGTGGGAAGGATGAGGGCGGGGAGAGAGAGAGGATTTGAGCTCTTGAAGTCACATTTTACATGAGATGAAATTACACATTTCAAACTGTATTTCCCATGTGCATGCACATGCATTCACATGTTATCAGAAGTAAATATATTGTCGCGCGACTCCCGGTTAACACCAGAAGCCGCGGAAGACCGGAACGGCTTTAATTGAGGCGATAACCAAACACGGATTGTGCTATAATAAGTGCGGGAGGAAGAAGGAAAATGGAATGCTGCGGCAAAAGCTTACTTTGGCGCATCGACGTAGCTCCGGTCCTGTAAGGGGATTAACTCAAGCGGGCACAGGTGTAACGGGGAATAGAAAATAATACAAGGGTTTATTACAAATAAAAGCAAGGACAGGATAAGCACGCGCCGATAATAAAATAAGGGAACTAAATTGGGATCCCACACACACCGGACTCAGAAACGAACAAAGGAGGATGAATTACGAAAGGAATTGTCTCGTTGTGGTGTAAAATGGTGCGTGCGGCCTTATCTGTCCCTCGTCTTGTCCGCCACGGCAACACGGCTCCGTTCCGCCCCGATGCACCCACGAGGTCTCGCTCCCAGCTCCACAAGCGCCGATCGCACACCACGAGGTCCTTCGCTCCAAACTCCAAAGCACCGAGCACCGCTCTAAGCACCAGCACCGCTCCCAGCACCACGAGGTCCCACAGCAGGGAAAGCACCGCGCGTCCAACGCAGGCTAGCGGCTCCAAGCGAGGTCAAAGGCAAGCGAACTCCACCCGGGCCACGACCCAACTCGGGCTGCGCTGGACGAAGAAGACCGAGCACCGCTAGAGACTGCCAGAGCATGAGCGTAGATGTCCAAACACCAAGAGAGCAACTCAACTACTGGTCAACTACTCTGCTTGCCAACTCACTCACTCCACAAAAGTCTCAAGACTCACTCCCAGAAGCAACTCTCCGAACCAACTACTGCGCAACTGCTCTGAACCAACTGCTCCGCAACTGCTCTGAACCAACTCTCGTGCTCCCCCTCGAACCCACTCTACTGCTGGCCAACTCCTCTGCTTGCCAACTCACTCACTCCACAAAAGTCCTGCCACCCCTCGTATCACTCCCCGGCGGTGACGTCAGCCTTGGCGCACCACCCAATCAGTGGCCTCCACCGAATCACAGGCCTGTGGTGTCGTCATAGCACGTGGCACTCGAGGTGGATAGGCCCGCCGGAGGTGTAGGTGGCGGCGGCCATTATCGGCGGTGTCCTGGCCTGGTTTCCTTCCTAAGTCATGTCAGGGGAGGGGAGGGTGTTATTTAGTGTTGCGCTAAGGACCCGTCGGAATGTCTATGTGGTTGCGGTGCCAAAAGGGACAAAGGTTTGGCTGACCAGGTGAGACACACAAGGGCGCTACTCTTTAATTCCTAACTCTACTTAACACACGAACCTCCTGGTAGGTTCACAAGTATACATCTTACTGACAAAACGCCTACACATGAAATTACAAGGTCAGATTCCTTACCGTGACAGACGAAGCACGTTACCTATTCAGATCTATCTGCTCTACATATCACTACCACATCGACATAACAATATTGTGTTGATTACATCATTTGTGGATCTGATGGATTGCAAGTTACCATTTTGGAAAACCGAATGTGCAGCATCTAAATCAAGATATCCAAATGCCACACATGTCCATGGGATTCCCACGGGTGCTCAACGAGTCCTCACTATCATTTGTGAGGACTCGTGGAGGGGGGGGGGGGGGGGGGAGGTGTGGGTGGTGGTGTGTCTGTGTCTATGTCTGTGTTTCACTATTCCTCCTATAGTCTGGGCCCACTGCATCCAGACTTGCTACATAGGATCAGCATGACCCCAATTAGTGTATAGGGATGTTGTTATCTTTGTCTGGTGATGTCTTGGAGAGACGAGCGGGGATACAAATTCTCTATGTAAATGTGTATCATCTAGCGCCGTCTCCAGGTGCAAGAGGGTATTACAAATCCCCAACCTTTACAGCCCAGTATTCCTGTCCCCACGTTTTCCAGTGCAGCGAGGTGTTTTGTATTATAAGCAGGAGACATGTTTTTCCTTCATGAATGTAACCTGGGTTATTTGTTTTATTTTCCAGAGCGATTGAGGGAGCAGTACGTTGTCTGTACATTGCCTATACACTGCCCAAATAACGGTATGTGTCAGAAGAACGTATTGCATGCTTGGAACACGATCGCCCGTCGGGTGGGGTACTCTGGTTAATGCATGGGTTATTGTATTACTCGCACAGGGTAGGGCTAGCAGGAAAGTCTAAACTCTAAAAGGTTCATTAGAGTGTTTGCTCATATGCACACTCACCTCAAAGCTGTTTAGCCTGGATGTCAATCTCAATCCAGCTAGAAACTGACTCCTTGTGGTGTGTTCCGTTAGCAAGGGGCTTACTATCGCTCGCCAGGCCTCAGTGGGTTCATTGGCTTGTGGAGCTGGCAAAGCGATTTGTTAAAGCAACACAGACAGATTACGATGGGAATGGTTTAAAGGATTAATGAGGCGGGTAACTTGAGTGGCTTTTTACCAAACTATGGAGGGGAGGAGGGTCACACTTATCAGCTACAGAACACACTTCAACACATGCCCTATCATTTTACACAGAACCACACACATATGCTACACATCTATATAGTCGTGGCCAAAAATATTGGCACACTTGCACTTTTTTCAAATAACTCGCAATTTTCTCAAAAAAGAAGTTGAAATTGACAAAAGTATTTGGTCTCCACAATTATTTATTTCACTAATATTACAGAACCTTTGTTTTTGATTCAGAACCTAATATATCCTTTTAAATCAGAAAATAAAAAAATGGCATTGACAAAAACATTGACTTGATATTTGGTAGCACAGCCTTTGGACAAAATAACTGCAGTCAAGTGCTTCCTATAGCCATGAATGAGCTTCCTACACCTCTCTACTGGCAGTTTGGCCCACTCTTCCTGTGCAAACTGCTCCAGTTCTCCCAGATTTGAAGTGTGCCTTCTCGCAACTGCTGTTTTCAGATCTCCCCACAGGTGTTCAATGGGATTTAGATCTGGACTCATTGCTGGCCACTTCAGAACAGTCCAGCGTTTTGTCTTGAACTATTCCTGGGTGCTTTTTGAAGTGTGGTTGGGGTCATTGACCTGTTGCAAGACCCATGACCTTCGCCGGAGACCCAGCTTTCTGACAATGGGTTGAACATTCTGCTCCAAAATACCATGGTAATCCCCTGATTTCATGATGCCATGCACACATTCAAGGCACCCAGTGCCTGAGGCAGCACAGAAACCCCAAAACATCACTGAACCTCCTCAATGTTGACTGTAGGGAAGATGTTATTTTCTTTGAAGGCTTCATTTTGCTTTCTGTAAACATAGAGATGATGTGCTTCACCAAAAAGCTCTAATTTGGTCTCATCTGTCCACAGGACATTCTCCCAGAAGGATTTTGACTTGTTCAGGTGTGTTTTGGCAAACTGCAGTCGGGCTTTCTTATGTCTATCTCTCAGCAGTCGGGACCTCCTGGGTCTCCTACCATAGAACCCCCCTTCATTGAGTTGGCGCCGGATGGTGCGAGTTAAAACTGTCGTACCTTGTGTCTGAAGGACAGCTTGAATCTGTTTGGCAGTTGATCGTGGTACTTTCTCCACCATTCAAGCAATCCTTTGCTGCAATTTTCGATCAAGTTTTCTCTTGGCCACGTCCAGGGAGGTTGGCTACAACGCCATTGGCCTTAAATTTCCTGATAAAATTGCGTATGGTAGACAGACACAGGAACATAAATGTCTCTGGAGATGGACTTGTAGCCTTGAGATTGTCCATGCTTGGCTACAATATTGTGTCTGACCTCCTCAGACAATTCTCTGGTCTCTGGTTTCTTTTCTCCATGCTCATTGTGACACACACAGTGACACAAAACAGCAGAATGACTCCTTTTATCTTTGCAAACTGGTTGAATGAGTGATTTTTATATTGCAGACCACCTGCAACTCACCACAGGTGAGTTTAATTCCAAAGTAAAAGAGAATTACCTGCTTGAAATCTAATTATTTCCAACAATTTCTAAAAGGTGCCAATATTGTCCGGACCATTTTAGGAATTCTCAGTGGAATAAGTGAAGATTTAGTAATTTTATCAGCTCTTTTTTGTTTTGTCCCACTGCAAACCAAAGAAATACACATGTGGACACCAAAAGATTTCTTTATTTCAACAATTTTCTGGAAGAAATGGTGCATTATTTGAAAAAAGTGCAAGGGTGCCAATATTTTTGGCCACTACTGTAAATGACAGAACTAGTCTATTTTCCAACAGTTACCCCATCACCATTCTTGCAACAATGTAATTAACCTACCCATTAACGAGAGGGTAAATACAATAACCTCCCTTCCCCTTCCACCAATTAACCAACAGGTAAATACAGTAACCCATTCATTAACCAATGGGTAAAGAAGCGTTACGCCTAGGTCCCCCGTCGGTGAAGTGATGTGAGTTGACAAAGTTTAAGACGCAGAAAACATGCTATGATATGATATTTCGCTCACAAGGTTCAGATATACATGGAGGTGGCTATATTGGATTTTGACGTGGCCACCCAATTTTCAATAGCGTTCTTCCTTATGCCTAGATACACCCACACACCAGATTGTTCCCCTGGGGAGTAGTTGACAATGAGCCAAGTCTCAATTTTTTCCATGGAGTGGTTTCAGAGATATAGTGGTGTTCGGTTTTTCCCCAAGATTGCGCCTGTACCACGTGACCTATGATGTCATAATAATCATTAAAATATTCTACAGGAGGCGGCCCTCCTATGGTGAAAATTTCGTGTCAATCGCCTAAGAATTGCAGAGAAAAAAATTCACTGATCGAATCAAGTGTTGTACTTGTCGAATTATGATGTCATAATTATGACATCATAATTAACATATCTTATTCCCCAAGCGGAGTACATGACAATGAGCCACATTTCAATTTTTTCCCATGGAGCGGTTTCGGAGATAGAAGTGCAACTCTTTTTGATTTTTCCAAGATGGCGCCTGTACCACGTGACCTTGATGTCATAATTATCATTTTTAAAATTCCACAGGAGGAGCCGCTCATATTCTGAAAATTTCATGCCAATCGGACCAACAGTTGGAGGAATTTTTGTTTTTTTCATACTGATCAGATCAAGCGTTGTACTTGTCGAATTATGACGTCATCAAGGCAATGATGACCATCATCAACACATCTTAATCCCCATGGGGAGTACTTGACAATGAGCCATGTTTCCATTTTTTCCATTGAGCGGTTTTGGAGATAGAGGTTTAACGTTTTTCCAAGATGGCGTCCGTACCACGTGAATACCCGGTATGAATACCCGGAATACACGTCCGTACCCGGTGAATACGCTAACAGATCGCTGTCTCCATCGATCTTGCCTCGGCCGTAACAGCTATTGGCTCAAATCCTTTTAACTGTTGATTTGGAAGTTTTTACAATGAAGGAAACACGTATCGGGAGTACATATGACATCGGGAGGACTAACTGCATGCGTCTTCAGTATCAAGCTTAAATCTGTCATGGCAGACGTCTATGACGTCATAATTATTAATTAAATAATTCGACAGGCGGAGGCGCTCCTATGGTAAAATTTCTTGTCAATCGGACCAATGGTTATCGAGAAAATGAATTTTTTAAATGCAGACACTGCACAGGTACGTACGTAACTGAATGCTTAACCCCACTTTTCGCTTCGCGAGTGCAGGGTAATGAAGCTGCATCTCCAAGAGAGCAAAAGGAAATTATACTCATGGATCATGCTCCCCTGTGTACCAATATTATTGCGAGGTTAAGGATCACACAAATTCCAGCGAACCCCACATGCCGAATAAAGTTATGATAAACCTGTATAAATGGAATTGCTTTACTAGCATGGCCGCTTGTTTGCTGTTACGTGGTCCTCCCGGTAACTACCTGGTCTTGGTGACCCCCGGACCGTGGGAGGGACCCCGCCAGAAAGATATATGGTTTATACGCTTTCGTAACGCAATCAATATGAATTCCGGTCAAGAAGAAACCCCACACCAAGGATCCGGAATAATCAATAATATATTCACTGAGCAATCAACAACCATCAACAATGCACAATCAATATTACAACCATGTGAACTCATCTACACAAACTCTAAGATGGCCATCTTAATCTTATACATTCCTCACGTGAGCCCCACTCCTGACTCCCTCCGTGGTCAATGTCTCTCCTCTCCGCACACGGGCGGTTGAACGAGCCCCGGGCGGACGTGCTCTAAACGTGCCGTCTCGGACTGGGGCCGCGGCTGCAGCGCACCTCCTTGCCAAGCCACGGGGCAAACCCAGCGCGGCGTCCAACGTGCGCGAGGCCCCAAGTGCGACCCTTACGCGTCCTTGTAGATGGGCAAAAACCCAGCGCGGCTTCCGACGCGAGCGAGGCCCAACGTGCGGACCCGTACGCGTCTTTGTAGACGGGGCAAACTGTCCCGGACGCTTGGTTTCGTGCACGAACTCACGGTGACTGGACGTGTCAAAAGGTATTTACCGCCCAGGTAACTCCTCTCGCCAGACGTTTCGCAACGGCGCGTTTTCCGCGCAGCGTAAGGTCGATTCCACCTTCTCGTCGTCGCGGGGCGAGGAAGAAGAAACCTTCCTTTCCCTCGTGTCTTTTCTCCTCCGTTTCCCGTCACTTCCGCTTCCCGCCACTTCCGTTTCCTGCCACTCTTTCAGAAGGGCTCCTGACCCTCCAACCACAACAACTACACAACAACTTAATATACTACACACGGAAGCAAACACCTGCATGGTAATTCACATACATTCACATAAATATGTAACACTCCCCCCCTTCAAGAAAGAAAGTTTGAACCCAGCGAAAACTTTCTTTGCCGGCCAATTTGGAGAAACAAACCAGATAACTCAACCCCCCCACATTATCAGTTCCCCCCGGGCACAGTTATCACTTAAAAATAAAGCCAGTTAAGCCACTCGATAGCACTTTTCCGGGAGGCCAAGCCGAGTATTCACTACATGGATGCCTTTAGGAACGCGGAGTTCACGGTTAGTCCGTGCAGGAAAGTTCTCTACATGGGCGCCTTGAGGAACGTGGAGTTCACGGTTAGTCCGTGCAGGAAAGTTCTCTACATGGGCGCCTTGAGGAACGTGGAGTTCACGGTTAGTCCGTGCAGGAAAGTTCACTACATGGACGCCTTTAGGAACGGCGTTCACGGTTAATTCGTGTAGGAATCTTGGCTCGGCGGCTCCGCCGCCTTCAGTGCTTCAACTTCTCAGAACGTCCCTAATAATTAGGGTGGGACCACTGGTCCCTGTAGTCCCCTGAATACCGGTCTTCTTCTCGGCCATTACTTTGCCAATTCTTCCTTCGGGAGCGGCCGTAACTCAGGGAGCCTCCATAATAATATTGACTGCGGCCACCACCAAAACTACCGCCCAGTTGTCCTCTCCTGTAGACCTCTCGACGCCTACGAAATGCCTTCCCTACTGTTATGGTCCGACCCTCCAAATCCTTGCCATTCCAATTCTTCTCTGCCTCTCTGGCGTCTTTTGTGCTGGCAAACGTGACAAAGCCGAACCCTCTTGACTGTTGCGTTTCCCAGTCTCTTACCAACCGCACTTCCACCAGCGGCCCATATCTGTTGAAGACAGAGGTCAGAACTTCTTCCTCTGTTTTGAAGTTCAGTCCCCCTACAAATAACTTGGCACTTTTGTCACCATCCCGAGCTGGTGTGGTGTTATTTTCCCTGCTGGGCTCTTTATCAACCCTCAGGTTACCATAAACTTGACCCCCGGCCAAATCATTCCCGAGAACCACAGATACACCCTCTACAGGAAACGTGGCTTGTAAACCGACGGTGACCGGTCCTGACACCAAATCGGACTCCAACTGGATGACCTGAAGGGGAGCACTAACACCGCCCCCGATCCCCTGTAAACGAACACTATCCCCCGTTGCCGTCTCCTCGGACCATGGCAAAATGCCTTCAAGCATTAAAGATTGATGGGCCCCTGTGTCTCTCAATATCCTAACCGGTCTCCGGTTAGTCGAGGCTCCATCCAGTGACACAAACCCCTCGGAAACAAATGGTTGGTAACCCTCTTGATGGCGATTTCTTACGCTAGCCATCGCATTCGGAGTTGTAATAGTCGGACTCCGCTCTGGGTTGTCCCTTTTCATGAGGTAACAACTGGACATCAAGTGTCCAGGTTTTTTGCAAAACGCGCAAGTAGGCACGGAGGAAAAACTCGGGGTCTGCCTCGGGCCCCCCGAACTATAAGTTTGTCTTGGGCCCGCATCCCTCTGATTTCGAACCGGTGGGGTATCATAGTTGTCCCCATAATCATCTCGAGGCCGCCGCCATGTATGGTCGTTCTCCGCACCTGCTGTTCCCCACCTCCCCTGCGGAGATCTAGGCGAGGAGTTAGGTTCGTGGACCCCTATTCGGTGGGTTAAGGCATAATCATCTGCCATGGTGGCTGCGTCCCACAACTTTGGTACCTTCTTTTCCTGCAGGTACACTTTGATGTCCTCGTGGACACACTGCTGGAATTCCTCCACCAGGATCAAGTCCCGCAATGTCTCGAAGTCTTTCCCGACTCCTTTTGACTCACACCACCGATCAAACATGTTTTCTTTCACTCTGGCAAACTCCACATGGGTCTCACTCTCCCTCTTCCTGGCATTCCTGAATTTTTGCCTGTAAGCTTCCGGAACCAACTCATAGGCTTTGAGGATGTGCTTCTTCAGTACCTCATAATCTGCACATTGGTCCATTGGTAGCGCCGAATAAATTTCCTGAGCTTTCCCCACCAGCACACTTTGCACGAGTATGGTCCATGCCTCCTCCGGCCAGTTTAATTGTCGAGCCACTTTCTCAAAGTGTGGAAAAAATTTCGCGACTTCTTTTTCACTGAACGGTGGAACCAGCCTCACATGTCTGCCCACATCCCAGGTTTTCTGGTTAGGTGTCGACCCCGTCAGCAAGGGTGGTGCCTCTCCCCGTTCTCTCATTAACTCCAGCTCCTTGAATTTGATTTCTTGCTGAAGCTGCATGTCACGTTCCTTTAATTCCCTTTCCGCTTTCCTCTCCTCTGCTTCGAGGTCCCTTGCAGCTCTCCTTTCCTCTGCTTGTTCCTTTTCTCTTCTTTCCTGGAGTTCTCTTTCCACTCTCCTTTCCTCTGCTTGTTTCTCTTCTCTCCTCTCCTCTGCTTTCCTTTCTTCTTCTGCTCTTTCCTTTTCTGCTTTCCTTTCTTCTTCTGCTCTTTCCTTTTCTGCTTTCCTTTCTTCTTCTGCTCTTTCCTTTTCTGCTTTCCTTTCTTCTTCTGCTCTTTCCTTTTCTGCTTTCCTTTCTTCTTCTTTGATCCGTTCCTGGCTCCGTAATTGCAACTCCAGTTTCCGGAGCTCCACGTCTTCTGGTTCTTCGGGTAGCCACTCCCAGGCTAACTCGTCCCATGTTCCTAATCCCACCATAGATTGTATCACCGTGGCCTGCAACTCTGCCTTCCTCAAATTAGTTCGGACCTCCAAGTTAAAATGTTTGGCCAATTTCAAGAGATCCGACTTTAGCAACGCTCGGAACTGTGCCTCACTCGGGGTTACCCCAAAGTTCTGTGCCACAAACGCCATGGTGCCTATCGTTAACACCTGTTAACCTTCACCCCAAGACTTTCCCCAATTTCTCAAAAAAAAAATATTACCAATTAATAATTAATTAATAAATTTTAATTACCAAAAATATTATTATTTTATTATTTTATACACTTTTAGATCCCGGACGAGCCCCCAATTCTGTTACGTGGTCCTCCCGGTAACTACCTGGTCTTGGTGACCCCCGGACCGTGGGAGGGACCCCGCCAGAAAGATATATGGTTTATACGCTTTCGTAACGCAATCAATATGAATTCCGGTCAAGAAGAAACCCCACACCAAGGATCCGGAATAATCAATAATATATTCACTGAGCAATCAACAACCATCAACAATGCACAATCAATATTACAACCATGTGAACTCATCTACACAAACTCTAAGATGGCCATCTTAATCTTATACATTCCTCACGTGAGCCCCACTCCTGACTCCCTCCGTGGTCAATGTCTCTCCTCTCCGCACACGGGCGGTTGAACGAGCCCCGGGCGGACGTGCTCTAAACGTGCCGTCTCGGACTGGGGCCGCGGCTGCAGCGCACCTCCTTGCCAAGCCACGGGGCAAACCCAGCGCGGCGTCCAACGTGCGCGAGGCCCCAAGTGCGACCCTTACGCGTCCTTGTAGATGGGCAAAAACCCAGCGCGGCTTCCGACGCGAGCGAGGCCCAACGTGCGGACCCGTACGCGTCTTTGTAGACGGGGCAAACTGTCCCGGACGCTTGGTTTCGTGCACGAACTCACGGTGACTGGACGTGTCAAAAGGTATTTACCGCCCAGGTAACTCCTCTCGCCAGACGTTTCGCAACGGCGCGTTTTCCGCGCAGCGTAAGGTCGATTCCACCTTCTCGTCGTCGCGGGGCGAGGAAGAAGAAACCTTCCTTTCCCTCGTGTCTTTTCTCCTCCGTTTCCCGTCACTTCCGCTTCCCGCCACTTCCGTTTCCTGCCACTCTTTCAGAAGGGCTCCTGACCCTCCAACCACAACAACTACACAACAACTTAATATACTACACACGGAAGCAAACACCTGCATGGTAATTCACATACATTCACATAAATATGTAACATTTGCACACACGTCCACGGTAGACAACAGAGACGAGGTGGTTTGGTAACCTGGTCCGTGTAAGCCTCATGCAGCCAACAGTTCACAAACTTCAACATGTTGGAGGGAAAACGCAACCCGGAACAAGATGGAATGTTCAATCAAGATCCATTCAATCAAATTTCATAAAATATTTTCCTTGGACACAAATGTTACGGCCCACCATCCATGGTCTCCTGACAGCTCACACTTTGATCTTGGTGTTTGTTGATAACAGCTTTGTTCAATAACTGGATTCACATCGCTGGTCACTTTGCTTCAAAATAACTTTAATTGATAAATCCTTTAAATCGGTTTGTTCTCCATGCTAATCGTTTCACCTTTACTTTGTATGCATAAGTACTTTGGAGTTTTTACCTCCACCACCAAATGTGGATTGAGGTTATATTTTCAACCCTGTCTGTCTGTCTGTGAACAGGATATGTCAAATATGTGGACGAATTCTGACGAAATTTGGCATAGAAGTAGTGTATGTGACAAGGATGAAATGATTGGATTTTGGTGAAGATCCGGATTCGGATCCGGCTACTAAAAAATTTCAGGCGATTCTTCACCATTGGGACATATGGCCAAAAACGATAAATAGCAGGATATCTCAGAAAGTTGTGGACGGATTTGGACGAACCTTGGTGGACAGGTTGTGTGTCTGTGACAAGGACTAATCGATTCGATTTTGGTGAAGATCTGAGAATTTTTTTTTTTAGTGATTCTTCACCATTGAGATATCAGGGAAAAAGCGATACCTAACATGACATTTCAAAAAGTTATGGACGAGTTTTGACTAAACCTGGTGGACAGTCAGTTAGATTTTGGTTCAGGTCCGAATCCAGATCCGACCTATCAGTGGGATACAAAACAAACTGTTCAGCCTGGTGGAGGTATGCGCTCTACCGAGTGCCCTTCTAGTTATTTTTTATGATTGAAGACAGCCATGTGATTTAAAAAAATATTTACAAAGAAAGATACTTGGGGTGTAGTTTTCTTATCATGAATGTAGCAAGTACAGAATAAGAGTTGGACCCATTAATCATTCTTCACCTCCTGTAAAAAGATAAGGGAATACGTCGACCACAGTGAGAGTGGACTGAGTAGCATCAGATAGTGACCAGACCAGGTAGAGCAGGCAGGTAATATCCCACCCTGATGGTCGTTAATGAGCCAGTTGGACTTTCAGCCTTTCACAAACAATCCAATACTTCGTTAAAATCCATTTCTCCGAAAAACGCCATAAAACTGCTCAAATGCTAGTTTTCCTGAAACTAAAGAATCCAACCGAAGGCATTAGTATTAAGGATTCGGTTTCTAGGCTTCATGAACTTGAAAGATCAAGTTCATGAAGCCTAGAATCCGAATCCTTAATAGTACTGCCTTTGGTTGGATTTGAGCCCACAACTGCTGGGATGTAAAGCACCACTGTACCAGACATGGAAGTCAGAGGTCGATTTTAGTTCAGCTATTCAAGGCAACTCACAGGTGTATTCTATGTAGTGACGAGCTCTGCCGCTGCCTGGCTTGATGTACATGGAGCGCTGTGAATCTTCTACAAGACTGCCCTCACTGTAAAATCATACATGCCTCACTGGCATATCCAAGACCAGTCCCACCTTTGTGTACTAATTTTAGCTCACCTGGAACGAAGTTCAGGGGAGCTTATGCGATGGCACGTCTGTCCGTAAACACTTGCAACCTCTTCTCCGAAACCGCGGATGGCATTGCGACCAAATTTGGCACAAATGATATTTGTTGTGTTGTGACTAATGTTTGTTCACGGCATAAAAATATTATTATTATTATTAATAATAACAAGCGTTACGCCGAGGTCCCCCGTCGGTGAAGTGATGCGAGTTGACAAAGTGGCAGACGCAAGCCGGCCATCTTGGATTTAGACGTGGCGACCCATTTTTCAATAGCGTTCTTCCTTATGCCGAGATACACACACACACCAAATTAGAAGTTGGTACTTCGCTTATTTTTCAGTTCAGACATATATATATATATATGGTGGTGGCCATCTTGGATTTTGACGTGGCGACCCAATTTTCAATATCGTTCTTCCTCATGCCGAGATACACCCACACACCAAATTAGAAGTTGGTACTTCGCTTATTTTTCAAGATATTCATCTCACAAGGTTCAGACATACATGGCGGTGGCCATCTTGGATTTTGACGTGGTGACCCAATTTTCAATAGCGTTCTTCCTTATGCATAGATACACCCACACACCAGATTAGAAGTTGGTACTTCGCTTATTTTTCAAGATATTCAGCTCACAAGGTTCAGACATACATGGCATCAGACATACATGGCGGCGGCCATCTTGGATGGCGTGGGTTGCACCCACACACCAAATTCGAATGTGGTCCTTCGCTTACGCACGCACGCACTCACGCCCGCCCGCACGCACGCACGGACACGGACGGAGGGGAAAAACATAGTCCCCTTTCGCTCCGCTGTGCGACGGGGGACAATAATTCGGGGTCTAAAGGGGTCTACCGGGGGTCAAAGTGGATCCAGGTTTAACCCCCCTAAAATATTGTTGCGGATATGAGGACTGTATTTTTTTTATTGTGTGCTTTATTATTATTATTGTTTATTCTGCGCCTCCTGCCTCCAGTGTTGTGTAAAAGTAAAAAGGGCGTCCCGGTAGTTATTCCATGAAACACCACATTGCAGGACCCGATAAAACCCTTGTTCAGTAGCTTATATCTTATTATGTGTTTTAGAGTAAGGCCTTGTCTTCCATTAGAATAATACTCCATTGCACCGAATCAATTAAGAATAGCTCCCCTTCAATACTTCCATTTCCCAGCCAAACTCTCCATCTGCGGGTAAAGCAGTTCACGAGCGTGGGGTGCACGCCCTCTCATTTCGCTGCTATAGTGAATATGTGCTCCGTGCTCTGTTTGAACAGGAGGGGCGGGGTCGCCAGGGAGAGGCAAGCCCAGGGCGCGCCACGAAGGGCGGGGCTGTGCAGCCCCATGCCCAAATAAGGAAACAAGCCCGTGGCTCGCCACGAGGGGTGTGCCGTCGGCGCGATGCCCAAATAAGGAGACAAGCCCGTGGGATTACCATACAAGGTCACGAAACAGAGCACGGGGGAGAGGGCGGTACCGAAACCGAAGAGGGCGTGTCAGCCCCGCGCTAACGGTATGCGAGGAGGGTGCGAAGATCGCAGATGAGCTGGAGAGAAGTGAGAGAAAGGCTGAGCTGAGCTGGGTGGAGAGACCCGCGCTGGAAGGGAAGTGAGAGGAAGAAAAATACGAGCTGAGCTGCGTGGAGAGGGACACGACAAAAGAAAGGGTCCAAGAGAAAGCCGAGGAGCTTTTACGAAACAAGCTACACAAGAGATACAACAGAGGAGTGCAGCCCCGTTTCAACCAGCCACGTGAAGCCCTGACGGTGTGCGCTGTAAAGCGGATTACAAGGAGCTGCCGGCTCCCCGCTTCCCGCCCGGAGTGGACCTGCTTGCTGTGCCCTGTGATCCCACCTGCTCATCCTTTCCAGCCATTCCTGCCTGCAAGTTCCCCATTTTGCCTACGTGAGTTTGTTTTGTTCGTGCTGTCCTGGGTAGTAACTAAGTCTGTATAAGCTAGTAATTTTCACTGTGTCACCTGCGTCTCATGTCCCCTGTAAATAAACGTGACTGCTCTTTTTGCTTATGTGTGTAAATAATAATAAACCCCGTTACTCTTCTGTACGTCTTCTTCTTCCTCTTTGCATTCGTCGTCTTAGTCTTTTCCCGATTGAATAGCGGTGGCGCGATACGGCCAACGTCTGGGTGAATCAGGTGAGTCGGGGAACAACTGTTCGGAGCCTCCGCTCGGCAAATATAACATCCTTAACCGCGGACCGTAACAATATATATTTGCTTTTTTCTCTGAAACTACACACACGATTTCGATGAAACTTTCCCACAACCATCATCACCCGTGATGTACCAAAATTTGTTCACGGCATTAAAAAAATCTGCCCCTTTGGGGATCTACGGGAGAGGTTGCCCCCCAAAATCGGTGTTTGCTTTCTTCTCTGAAACTGCACACACACACACACACACACACACAATCCCGACGAAACTTTACCACAACCTTCATCACCCGTGATGTACCAACGTTTGTTCACTGCAATAAAAAAAAAAAATCTACCCGTTGGGGTTCTCCAGGGGGGGGGGGGGTTCCTCCCAAAATAGGTATTTGCATTCTTTTCAGAAACTACACATGCAATCCTGCTAAAAACTTGACCACAACCTTAAATAACTTGTGTTGTACCAAAGTTTGTTCCTGGCATTTAAAAAACTAGGGCATGCCCGTACTATATATATATCTAAAATTATATCCCCCCCCTCTATTTACATGAAATGGTTTGGTCCATTCGCAAAGCCAAAGCGAACGGCTTGCGGGTACGGTGACAATCCCCCCCCTCTATTTACATGAAATGGTTTGGTCCAAAGCGAACGGCTTGCGAGTACGGTGACAATCCCCCCCCCCTCTATTTACATGAAATGGTTTGGTCCAAAGCGAACGGCTTGCGAGTACGGTGACAATCCCCCCCCTCTATTTACATGAAATGGTTTGGTCCAAAGCGAACGGCTTGCGGAGTTTGGTAAAGAAATCGCCATAGCGTGCACAAACGCGCAGGAAAGCGAAAGAATCGCAAATTAGTTTTAATTAGTTTTAAAACATAGTTTAACGCCAACATAGCGGCAACATAGTTTGCCAACGGGAAATAAATGAATACGCTCTCAAATGTGCCGTCCGAGGCAGAGTCTGTTCGCCACGTTCGGCACACGTGATAGCTCGCTGCTCTCTGATTGGTTGAATCGTTTTTTGGACATAGCTCGGTAACTACTTCTCCGATTAATATGAAACCTTGAAAAGGCACATCCTCAGGTCCCCAGCAATATACCTGGCAAGTTTAAAGTATATCGGACCCGTGGTTGTCGAGAAACAGCGGTCACAGACAAACAAACACACAGAGATTACTGGAATTATAGATAGATTGGGGTCTAAGGTGGTCTCTAGGGGGGGGGGTGGGGGGGGATGGGGGGGGGCTTGCCCCCAAAAATAGATATTTGCTTTTTTCCTCAGAACCTGCACACACAATCATCCGTGATGTACCAATGCTTGTTCAAGGCATTGGAAAAATTGGGGTCTGAGGAGGTACACGGGGTGGGAGTTGGCCCCCAAAATAGGTTGTTTTTTTTTGTTTTGTTTTTTATACTGAATCGAGTTTATACTTTGTTTGAAGTCTTATGATTATGTTAGTGTGATTCTACATGCTGCCCTGTCTTCTAGCAACCATTGAAATTGGTTTAAAATACCTTTATTCGGTGCTGTATAGTTTATTCGCTAGGTGAGTGCCAGGGGTATTGCCCCTATGTTTGTATTATTTGTATCTGAGGTTGGAAGAACTTGTGCATGCATCATATGCAGGTGAAGGATATCAGTGGACAATGTACAACCGAACAGAGTACAAGGGATTTGAGCAACATGAGATCCTAGATGTGTCCAGATGGGAATGGAAAACAGGCCAATTTAAAGTTATCACAGAAACCCAGAGTATTAACCCCCAAATGCAATTATAATGTCAGTTACCATGGCCTTTCTGAGCAGAAATGTCTTAAACAAATAAATAAACAAACCTCTCCCCTCTGCCCCTCCAAGGAAGTAAATATAAGATAAACGAGACTCGAGCAGGGAGTGGATTTTAACGATCTACAAAGAATACACGTTATTCGTGGTAACACTCGGCTCACCATTTATACCTGTAATTAAGAGGACAGATACAAAAACAATATCTTATCCGCATGTAAAAATGTGAATTCAAACCAGAAAGACTACACCGGCATGAGGCTACCTATCCAAACAACCACAACCATCGCGTGCAGGAACATCAACAAGGGCGGCTCACGGTTAAGTGGCCTTTTTATTGTAGAACATGCAAAATATTTCATTGCTGAACGTTATATGTATTGGGGTCTAAGGACTTGCTCAGGGTAAGCTTCCCTGAGCAAGTTAAACATGAAGTGACAACAACACCAGTCTAAACATCTTTATTAATTTACATGTATCTAGATTAATGGAGAATGGAACACGAGGCCATGGATAACAAGACAAAACTGGACATAGGGAAAACAGCAGAACGACAAATGGATGCACCACATCACAAGGAGTGAAATTAATTACAGAAAGGTTGTGGGTAAAACAAGATGGCGGCCAGGAGTAGAGTGCCACGGAAGAGGTAATCCAGTTATTTGTGAAGAAGTAAAGTTTCAAAAGACTGTTTGTATAACGTGTCTTTCACATAGATGTGTTCAATGGTAGGTACATCGTGTTCGAAAGTGGCCGTGAGCTTATGCATTCTTACAAGCAACTGCTGTTAAACATTAAAGTGTTCAACTGGCAAATTTAGAAAAATCACAGATTAGCATCAGGTAGCGACCACACTAAACGTCAAATTGTAGAAGTACTAGATGCCAGTTTTGGAAGTGTGAAAACAATTATTCATCCTCACCCCTGACCTGGGTTATCCCACAAATGACACCTCAAGCTTGAAATAAGGGGCACTGGTTGTGTGAATGGTTCTGGATACGCGTAAATTATTTATTTTATACACAAGTCACATTTTAGGTCCCTTTCCAGCCTCCAAATATGGGTCACTGACAAAAACTTCAAGACAACAAGCCAAAATGGGTTAGCATTACTCAGGTACGAGGACTAGCTGAAGGAGACAGGACTTTACGCATTAAAATTGAGGTGATCGAGATGTTTAGGATAATGAAAGGTATTGACAAAATAAGTGGCGAAGTTTTATTTTTGCGGAATAGCCAGTGATATGGCCTGAGAGTAAAGAAGAGGAGAGTCAAGACAGAAGTAAGGCAGGGGCCTTTCACTCAGAGAATAGTTACCCTGCGCTCGCAAAGCGAAAAGTAGGGTTAAGCATTCAGCTGTGTACGTGTGCCGTGTGCCGTACGTGGCCGTGTGCGTCTGCATTTTAAAAATTCATTTTCTCGGCAACCGTTGGTCCGATTGACACGAAATTTTACCATAGAAGCGCCTCCGCCTGCATAATTTTTTTAAATTCATAATGACGTCATAGGTCACATGGTATGGACGCCATCTTGGAAAAACGTTACACCTCCATATCTCCCAAACCACTCAATGGAAAAAATTGAAACATGGCTCATTGTCAAGTACTCACCATGGGGAATAAGACATGTTGATGGTGATGTCATCGGTGTCTTAATTATGACGTCATAATTCGACAAGTACAACGCTTGATCTGATTAGTATGAATAAAACAAAAATTCCTCTGCAACTATTAGACCGATGGACGAAATTTTCAGAATATGTGCGGCTCCTGTGGATTTTTCTGATAATTATAACGCCATACGTCACGTGGTACAGATGCCATCTTGGAAAAGATCGAAAAAGGTTGCACCTCCATCTCCGAAACGGCTCCATGGAAAAAATTGAAACATGGCTCATTGTGAAGTACTCCCCTTGGGGAATAAGATATGTTAATGATGATGTCATCTGTGCCTTCATTATGACGTCATAATTCAACAAGTACAACACTTATCCGATCATTGTGAATTTTTTTTCTCAGCAACTATTGGTCTGATGGGCACGAAATTTTCACCATAGGAACGCCTCCTCATGTAGAATATTTTAAGAATAATCATGACGTCATATGTCATGTGGTACAGGCGCCATCTTGGAAAAACCAAAAAATGTTGCACCTCTATAATCTCCAAAACCGCTGCATGGTAAAAATGGAAACATGGCTCATTGTAAAGAACTCCATATAGGGAATGGGTGTTGTTAACGATGACGTCATTAGTGCCATCATTATGACGTCATAATTCGACAGCGACAACGCTTCGTCTGATCAGTTTGAAATGTATCGAGCGTGATCTATGCAACAATTATATTAGAGAATATAAATTTATGATGTCATCGCTCACATGGTCTGGCAGCCATATTGGATGAAAGAAAAAAAATGTTCAAAAACAGAAGAGTTGGCTCGCAACAAGTTGACTGCGCAAGGCAAGTATTCCATGAATACCATCTAGTTAATCCAGTAGTCTGATGCTGAACCCTCTCTACGGCAGCTACGTTCTTCCTGAGATGTGGGAACCAAAACAGAACACTATTCTGGAAGGGGCCTCATGAAACTCCTGCAAAGAGTTAACACGACCTCTGATATATAATTTATTCCCCGACAAATACACCCTAAAAGCCTGTTGCTTTTACCTATATCTGACTGGTACTGTGCTGTGTACCTTCCCTCCTCCCCAACCCGTATCTATAACCATCCCCAGATCCTTTTCCAATACTGCACCTTTTAAAAGTAGGAAGTAGGCAGGAGACAAGAAAGGTTGCAAAAGATCATGGTAAGATGTGACTTTAATTGGTAGGGGACTATGTACACATTCCAGGTGTATAATCACTCGTATACGTAGCATTGCTCACAGACCCTGCAGAACACCTCAGACAACAGAGTGAATGAGTGATCCTGGGTGGGCTATTCTTGCCCTCAAGTCTTGCAGAGAAAGAACCGTCCCCATCCATTAAAAAGAACACCAAATGGAAAGCTGAGCTTTTCCACCCAGATAGGTCTCATTTGGGCTGTGGGGGAACCTGGGTCAGGGCAGCACAGTTTTCAACCCGGGTTGAGTGGTGGATGGAAACAAGGCAAAGGAGCAACTTGAATACACAATAATCCTCAATACCACACCGCAAATGAGAGTGAAGTCGATAGCCCCGCCATCGCAAAGTCCCACGCTTCCCACCTAAAGCAACTTTGAAAGATGGCAAAACGTTCTGCAGGGAATGACCCAATATCAAATTATCACGGGTTTTTCACCCGTGACCCTAAGTCAGCACCCCCTAAGGTTTACATTTACTGCACAAAGTTTCATTAAAAATGTTTCAAAATGTGCTATAAATTGCATTTTTTTTGGTACATATTTTAGACGAGGCTAAATTTCTGATTTTTTTTTGGCAGAGGCATTTCTGAGTAAAAGTTGGTATCCGGGCGTTTTAGGTGGATATGAGGGTGCTGATCACGAAAAAAACGGATACCAAGCTGAAATGTGCATATTTAGGGCCTAAATCAGCAAAAAACAAAATGGCCGCCAAAAAAGTTTATGCGATATTTGTTTTTTTTCTTCAGAAAAGTGGAATGTCGTAGTAATACTTGGTATCCATGCTTATTAGCTGTATATGAGGGTGCTGATCACGATAAAAAATAATACCAAGCTGAATATTACATATTTAGGGCTTAAATCAGCCAAAAAACAAAATGGCCGTCAAAAAAAGTATACGCGATATTGACATTTCTAATTTTCTTTTAAAAATAGGAATGTCATAGTAGCACTTGGTATCTATGCTTATTAGCTGTATGTGAGCGTGCTGACCACGAAAAGATAGGATACCAAGCTGAATTGCAGGCTTTCAATGGAAGATGTTTCATACACCATATTGGCTTTTATTGCCGTTTTACCTTGATTGGCATTACATTGCTTTCAGATCACTGTCAACTGTATTTTCTAGTTAAGGTTGTTATCATGTCTAGTTAAGGACGGTTTATTTACCGGGACGGTGACATGCAACCTCTCTTTCTTTTATTTTCAGACTAAATCAAGATGGATCCTGTTGCTACTCTGAAACGACCATCATCGATTGACTTCGCCTTATGCATTTTATGCCAAACAGATGGGGATTTGCGATCTGCCAGCAATCAAGGTCTAGCCACACTCGCTAAGGCTTACGAAACCAGAAAGAAATTACGCGACCCAAAAAACCGCAATATAATTGAGCGTCTGGATCTGGCGTTGGGTTCGAATACCACCTCAATCGTATGGCACAAAAACTGTTATGTCCAATTCACCGATAAAAATAAACTTCTTCGCCTAGAAAGACTGGAAGATCATCATCAGGACCGAGAAAATGTACCAACATGCAGCTCAGTTGTTGGGTCTACCCAAGGTCGTGTCATACGTCGGAGCTCTGTCAAGCCAGTTGACTGGACGCTGTGCATGTTTTGTCAGGATCGTACGTCAAAACAACGATTAAGTTCAGTTATGACATTCAATGTCAGCAAAGATATTTTAGAGGCATCTAAATTACATCACAAGCTATGCTTCAGTTTGGCAGGCGTTAGTGACCTCATCGCAGCGGAAGGTAAATATCACCTTCCTTGCTTAAGTTCGTTCAAAAGAAGTACATCCAAAGTCAAAGAAGATTTTCACACCAGTCAAGACTTACCTTTGATATGGCTTTCTTCAGAACTTATGTATGCAGCCCAAAAGGGTCATGTGCTGAGGCTAAGTGACGTCTGGGATCGGTATGTAAATCTTTCAGAGGAAGCTAACACAGTTATTCCGAAGTCCTTTGTAAGTCGTCGGACAACATTCAGGGAAAAACTGCAATCTCGAGTAGGTGATACCATCCTCTTTGTTCGACCTGATGGTGGGACATCTCAGAGAGAAACGTTGTTGGTACCATCTAAGTATACCGGCAATGCTGTATCTGGACTGACGGATGAAGCAGACGAACAACTAACAATGCCTAGGTTCGGGCCTGAAGAGGACATCTTCCTGTCGCTGGTGCATGTTGCCCTAAAACTTCGAGGAGATTTGCTTGATAAGCCTGGCCATGTGGGATTACATGCCAGGCCCTATGGCGACTATTAGGACCCAATCTACTAGACTATGTGAAAGAAGCCGACGAGCAACTGCATATTCAAATATCCAAGGCTGCATCCGACCTGGCAGCTGTTGAGATCCTTGTCACCTTGCTGACAAACCCAACGTTTTCATCATTGATGTCAGATTTCCTGGAACGCAGAAAGGAGGACAATGTCAACTTCTCTTTCTGGTGGGGATACCTGGAAATGGTAGCAATTCTACTTATGTTCACAAGAGCCCAACGAGATGGACTTTGGGACCTTCACATCCATTCATTCACCTGCATGCTACCTTTCTTTCTCAGGTATGACCATGTAAACTATGGACGCTGGGGTCCTGTCTACTTGGCTGAAATGAGAAACCTACCAGAGTCAGTTCTCGAAGAATTCAAAAAAGGAAATTTTGTGGTCAAACGGTCGGCGCGTAAGTTCAATCAGGTTGATCCCGACCAGGCACAAGAGTGGTTGAATGGAACTGGTAAAAGGGCCGGAGGAATCGTTGGTATCACCAAAACCAATACAGCCTTGAACAGATGGGCATTGTCTTACAACCTGAGAGCACATATTGCAGCAGATACGCGTGAAATGTTGCAGATATATCCAAAAGACTTGCTCAGCCATAACAAATCGAAACCAGCAAGACAACAACGTGACAATGCAGACGAGAACATTCTGCTCAGCATATTGGAACGCTTCCATGTGTTTGCACCTGATACGCATCACGCTGCGCTGCAAAACATTGCAACAAAAGACGTTGCTAGCGAAGAAATCCAAACATCGCTACTGAACGCACGAGTCATGGGTCAGAAACAACTGGATGAATTTGTGGAGGATAGACTTGTTGGAGACGCAGAAACCTCAGTGCCTCAGCACTCATTGTATGACACCATCAAGAAGAACAATGCTCCAACATTCGACGATCTTTATAAGGTAGTACAACACAGTGCCGAAAAGAACAAACGCACTGTTCTGAAAGCTGATCAAAACTTCCTCCAACGTTTGGTAACGGCATATGCATCTGGCCGCACGATCAACTTGGACAACGTGTTGAACCACGAACTTCTTCGAGTACCAGTCTCGCTGGCAGAGCTCAATGGCAATTTAAGGACAGGAAACAAATCGTTGCTGGCTGATATGTTGACAGCAGATGTTCCATGTCCTGCTACGCTCGATCTGCACGGGAAATCAGCTTGTCTTGTTATAGATGGACAGGCTCGAGTCGTGGCCATTGGGAAACCGGTTGCTGCCAAGACATTTGGAGACTTGGCAGACGTTTTCACAAGATCAATCTTCCAGTCAGGAATGCAATATCTTCGCATAGACGTTGTATTTGACAGATACCGAGATGAGTCGATCAAAGCAGGAACAAGAACCAAACGAACAAAGACAAGTCGTCCAATACGTCGTATTGTAGAAGGACGGGAGGTGCCACTGCCTAACTCCTGGATAAACTTCATTGCCCTTCCAGAAAACAAGGCAGCCCTTGCTCGCTTCCTCTCGGAAGAACTTCTGGCACATGCTCCTGGTGATACAGAGATTGTGGTTGCAGGGGGGTTTGACGATGAGCGTGAAATCAGGTCATCACGTGGCAATACTGACCTCACTCCACTAAAAGCAACACACGAAGAAGCGGACACACGCATAATTCTACATGTCATAGATAGTCGGCTGGACACTGTAGTTGTATGTGCGAGAGACACTGATGTCATGCTGTTGTTGGTGGCACATTTTCCGCGTGTCAGTTGCAGAAATCTATGGATGATGGCTGGTACTGCCCAGAAGAGAAAGTACATACCCATAGGTCCATTATATCACAACTTGCCATCAAATTCAGTCCAATCACTTCTGCCATTTCACGCTCTTACGGGATCGGACACGACATCGCACATCTGTGGACACACGAAACGTTCAGCATGGAAAGTCTTCCTTGAGTATCACCACCTTCTTGTGGGTTTGGGAGTAGGGAATTTGACCCCTGAAGTGTCAAAATCGACAGAAATATTTGTCTGCAAAATCTACGGGATGAACAATCTGGAGACAACTGATAGCGTTCGTCGGGTCATGTTTGAGAAGGCCTGCAAACCAGAAGCGATGCCACCCACGAGCGATGCTCTCAAATTCCACATCCAGCGTGTGCATTACCAATCTCTGATATGGAAGGAGGCACACTGCCCACTTCCGAACCTGCCGAATGTCACGGAGTTGGGATGGAAAAGGGTCGCTACCAATTTGCAACCAGTGCTGATGACACTCCATCCAATTCCTGAGTCGTGTCTTGAACTTGTTTCTTGCAGTTGCAGGTCACGGTGTCGTACCATGCGCTGTAGCTGCCGTAAAGCAAAACTTGGCTGCACAGCTGCATGTGTATGTCGGCAAGAAACTGACCAGGACGGTTGCTTTAATGACAATGTGTAATGTGTTAACGACATTATTCAACTTACCGTCGAGCCTGCATATCGTAAAAGACGTCATGACTGTGCTACCTGTATATAGTTAAACGTTCATATGTGATTGTTCACTGCATGTAATCGTATTAATCAATGAAGATCAAAAGTAAAGTTGTATTGCCTTGTAATCGTGTTGTTTATTATATGAGCTGTGTGGCACAAGGGTCCATGTGTAAGTGTCTGTAGATATCATTTTAGCTGCAGTTAGCCGATATTTAGAGCTATTTTGTGAGCAACCACCTTGAATGTGTCCTGTTTCAGTATATAGCTTTGGTCCAACACTAATAATAGTGCGCTCATATGCTTCCTTGACCTCGATAACCTGGGGCTGGACATCAAAATAATGATTCTATGTTCACTAGAACTGGAGATATCGTCAATATAAGATTTGATGGCGGCCATCTTGGAAAATGGCCGAAACATCGATTTCTGCTAAAATAGTATAAACAAATTTGATTGCCCGGAAATATTCATCTTGTTTCACGTAAAGTGTACTTGTTGAAATGTCTTCCTGTGTGATTCTGAGTTCAGCGGCTAAAAGTTAAATATTTTGGCGGCCATTTAGTTTTTTCCACATTTGAGCATCAAATACCAAAAATTCAGCTTGGTATCCTATTTTTTCATGATCAGCACCCCCAAAATAGGTTAAAAACACTTGTTACCAACTTTTACTCAGAAATGCCCCTATAACTTGTATTAGATGCATTTCTGGAAATTTAGCCTAGTCTATTTGACCTTTTAACCCTTTTCAGCATTAATTTTCTCAAATTTAAAGTCCAGATCAACATTGAACCACCATTGTTCAGACAGCCAACTCCAATAAGGGATTTTTTTAAAGTCTATATAAAGGCAAGTGAAACGTGGCACGTCAACAAAAAACTTCAACAAAAAACCATCACGGCACCTGGCTCAGAACAAGTGGCAACATGCAATACTGTACAGGGAAAACAATGTTTTACACGAGAGCCTTACATGCACACATTATGAACTTGCACTTCAACATAACATCCAAATTCCACTAAGACAAACCTGGCCTCCTTGTAAAAACAACCTAAATATTTGTTTCTTGATGTAGACGTTATTAGCATGTTATCATACTAAAATACACAATTTGGCATCTTTCTGTCTGTCCGCGATACATTCGGTCGTTACTTATCGAATCTTCCATATTTTATATTTTGTTTTCTTATTCCTTGTGTTTTATGTTTTTATATTATAGAATCAAAGAATCATTTCCCTGAATATGGGACAATAAAGATTATTTTTTTTATTATTATTATTAATTTGCCCCCACCGCCCGCCCGCCCCCCCCCCCCCCCCCCCCCATGTGGTGAGGTGGAAAGAACTGGGAAGTGGCCGTGTGCTGTGTGCAGGAAGGGTGTCGGAGTGAACTCCATTCAATGTACAATGTGCGCTGAGTGGGTTCATCAAAAATGTAGTGGTCTGAGAGGGTCATTAACCAGTGTGGCAGCTACATTCAAGTGTAAGGTGTGCACAGAGGGAGCTGCAGATGGAGGAAATGTTGAGTTGGATCTTGGAGACGGCGTGAAGTTGGAAGGTGTGAAAACATTTTGCTACCTCGGAGACATGCTGAATGAAGAAGGTGGATCAGACTCGGAAACGGTTGCTAGAGTGAGATGTGCATGGAAGAAGTTTCGGGAACTGAGTGGCGTGCTGACGAGGAGGGGAGTGTTGCTGAAGCTGAAGGGAAAGGTGTATGCTGCATGTGTGAGAAGTGTTATGATTTATGGGAGCGAGACATGGGTAATGAACGTAGAGCAGCAACGAAGGCTGGAAAGGGTGAAAATGCGAATGGTTCGGGGGATGTGCGGAGTATTGTTGAGAGAGAGGAAGACAAATGATGAATTGCGAAAGATGATGGGAATAGAGCCTGTGATGGATGCTGTGAAGGAAATGAATGTATAAGGAAGTAGAGGACGGGGAAGACCGAGAAAGACTTGGCTAAAGATGGTCGAAGAAGAAATGCGGGCAAGGGGGTTAACAAGGAGAGATGCAGAAAATAGGGCAAAATGGAGAAGATCGTCATGGGGACCGCAAGGCTAACCCCCGCTCTTGCAGGGAAAATGGCCTTAAAATGCCTGTTGTTGTATTGTCATGGGGACCGCAAGGCTAACCCCCGCTCTTGCAGAGAAAATGACCTTAAAATGCCTGTTATTGTTGTTGTTGTTGTACATTCAATCTGCCCACAAAATTTCATCCGAATCTTGAGAGACTTGTGTAATACGGAGAAAGAAAATCTGAAATGTTTTTGACGCTTTTAGTTTCTCTCCTTGACAATGAAGGACCATTTACATAATGTGGCCATTTTCAGGATACAGCAAATTTTCCCTCATTCAGGGTAGAAGTCTGTGATGAACAAATTCATTTTTGTTCAGATATACTAATTATATTCCTCCATAAACAAGATGCTGTATTCATACTCACTGCAAGAACTGAATAAATCTCATTTCCTTATCAGGATGACAACGGGAAACCATTGCGCGACCGACGGGCAACCATTGAGTGACCGACGGGCAACCATTGCGCGACCGAAGGGCAACCATTGCGCGACCGACGGGCAACCATTGCGCGACTGACGGGCAACCAAGCTATGTGACGGATGGGCAACCAAGATATGTGACGGACTGGCAACCAAGCTATTTGACGGATGGGCAACCAAGATATGTGACGGACGGGCAACCAAGATATGTGACCGGCGGGCAACCAAGATATGTGACCGACGGGCAACCAAGATATGTGACCGACGGGCAACCAAGATATGTGACCGGCGGGCAACCAAGATATGTGACCGACGGGCAACCAAGATATGTGACCGACGGGCAACCAAGCTATGTGACCGACGGGCAACCAAGATATGTGACCGGCGGGCAACCAAGATATGTGACCGACGGGCAACCAAGATATGTGACCGACGGGCAACCAAGCTATGTGACCGACGGGCAACCAAGATATGTGACCGACGGGCAACCAAGCTATGTGACCGACGGGCAACCAAGCTATGTGACCGACGGGCAACCAAGCTATGTGACCGACGGGCAACAAAGCTATGTGACGGACGGGCAACTAAGATATGTGACCGACGGGCAACCAAGATATGTGACCGACGGGCAACCAAGATATGTGACCGACGGGCAACCAAGATATGTGACCGACGGGCAACCAAGATATGTGACCGACGGGCAACCAAGCTATGTGACCGACGGGCAACCAAGATATGTGACCGACGGGCAACCAAGATATGTGACCGACGGGCAACCAAGCTATGTGACCGACGGGCAACCAAGCTATGTGACCGACGGGCAACCAAGCTATGTGACCGACGGGCAACAAAGCTATGTGACGGACGGGCAACTAAGATATGTGACGGACGGGCAACCAAGATATGTGACCGACGGGCAACCAAGATATGTGACCGACGGGCAACCAAGCTATGTGACCGACGGGCAACCAAGCTATGTGACCGACGGGCAACCAAGATATGTGACCGACGGGCAACCAAGCTATGTGACCGACGGGCAACCAAGCTATGTGACCGACGGGCAACCAAGCTGTGTGACCGACGGGCAACCAAGCTGTGTGACCGACGGGCAACCAAGCTGTGTGACGGACGGGCAACCAAGCTGTGTGACGGACGGGCAACCAAGCTGTGTGACGGACGGGCAACCAAGCTGTGTGACGGACGGGCAACCAAGCTGTGTGACGGACGGGCAACCAAGCTGTGTGACGGACGGGCAACCAAGCTGTATGACGGACGGGCAACCAAGCTGTGTGGCGGACGGGCAACCAAGCTGTGTGGCGGACGGGCAACCAAGCTGTGTGGCGGACGGGCAACCAAGCTGTGTGACGGACGGGCAACCAAGCTGTGTGACGGACGGGCAACCAAGCTGTGTGGCGGACGGGCAACCAAGCTGTGTGACGGACGGGCAACCAAGCTGTGTGATGGACGGGCAACCAAGCTGTGTGACATCTCATTGGTATGAATACAAGGAAACCTCTGAATTAGTGTTTAAAGATTAAAGATAAGAGAACCCCGTCAACAAAGACCTTAAATAACAGCACTCAGTAGAGAGATGGTTGGCCATATCACTCACCTCCGCCTGGTTGGCCATATCACTCAATGGTGAAGAATCACTTTAAAAATTCTAGTAGCCGGCTCAGAATCCGGATCTTCACCAAAATCTAATCATTTCGTCATTGTCACATACGCTACATCTCTGCCAAATTTCGTCCAAATCCATCCACAACTTTTTGAGATATTTTGTTCACAAACGGACAGACAGACAGACAGGGGTGAAAACATAACCTTTGGTGGCGGAGGTAATAATAATCTACAAATATTGTGCAATCCCTCAAATCCCCATTCAAAGCTTAATATTAAAATTGAATAATACAGTAATTAATTTCCTAGAATTGCTGTCTATCTGCATGTTACCACAACATCTCTTCATACCCCCACCCCACCCAAAGAGGTTTTAAACGTTTTTCATCATATTTCAAGGTTATCATGAGGGTAACAATTCTAAATAAAAAAAGGGGAAGAGAGGAGGATTTGGGGGTTGGAAATGATTGAGATGGTCATGTTCCCACCATCTTTACTTAATGCCATTAATAATGGTCCTTTACATGATGTACTATTGATGGAAGCGAAAGAAAGGTCTTTCATACCTCCTTGTTGAAATCTCCACCAAGTTCTCCCCGAGCCCCTCCCTCCACTGGGACCTCGTCTTCCGACCTCGATCCGTCCGGGCAGCCCTGAGCGTCCGCAGGTCCCGCTCGACCGGTTTCGGGAGTTTGTTCCGGTCCGGCATGAGCAGAGTTCACCAATGGAGGACCCTGGTGTGAAGATGAAGTGGCCGAGCCGGAATCGGTCCCGCCAGATGTGGCAGGGCCGTGGAAGAGCCAGGCGGAGATGTGGGTCCGAAGGTGACCCGGACAATAGAGCTCAGAAGCCAAACGCCGGGCAGCAAAGAACCCATCGAGATCGGGAATCTTTGGGTGCACGGCAAGACCGTCAATGGCCGATATGCGGAGACCCGGGATACGCACCGAGGTGGAACCCGGACCCACCATGATCTCCTGCAATTCCGGGAGGTCACCGAGACCTGAGTCTAAGTAGGTGTCCAGGTCCACCCGCAGGAGACTTAAAATGATGGTCAGTTGGATGAGACCCTCGGTGAAGTACTTCTTGAGCGGCTCCATATTGTCGGAGGAACACAAGACGGGACGGGTAGATAAATCGATCGACTGGTGCTCGGATGGTTCGGATTACGCTCGAACAAAAGGCGCAGAACGTTCTAGAAGGACAGCCCCGGCCGGTTCCGAGTCAGCTTCCCCGGCTCTCCATGCTGAGGGAGCCAGGCACGGCGGCCGTCAATCCATTTCCGACTCAGACAGAGGCAGACGGTCCGTGTACGACGGGACTCGAACCAAATCGTTTCAATAACCGTGTGGAACAGTGTCGGACAAAACGTCCCACTCACAAATACGCGAGGCCTGCTGGGCTCTCCGTGCCCCAATGCCGGTAGGTAACCTCTCAATCACACCTTCCGTGGTTATCAGTAGTATATCTCACGACACGGCGCCACCCCTTTCTGTTAACCTTCACGAACTGGATCTTTTTGTTCCGAAACCTCCAGTCGTCCGAATCACGCAAAGACGTCACGTGTACGATTCTTCTTCCTCTTTGGCAGGATCCTGATGGAGGTGTCACAGCAACCCAACCCACCTCACCTCACCTCACCGCATCCTTTCATACCAATCATAAAACCAACATTTAAACTTTCGGTTAACGAACAATGTTTAAAAGACTGACAGAATTATACTCAAACCCAATTTCTTCAAACGTATCTCATCAGTGCACCTGACCTAATTATACCGCCATGGCCACTTCACCGAACAAAACATAAAATGACGTGAAAGGAGATACGAAATACAAGCTGATCGTTCAACGAGAGACTCAGTAAGCCAAGTAAAAGCATATTTCCGAATCTGAATCCGAGCAGCATAAATTATAATATACTGTGCAGTAACCAACATGTGGTGCCGCATTGTGGAGGACGCAGGAACACATATTGGTGGAGTGCAAGCAGATTGTCCAGATTCTTCTTATATTCACCTGTGACCAGATGGACTGGAATATAGGTAAATAAATTTGTGTGCCTTTCATTTCAGTCTACCTTCCCACTATTCATGACGCATGATATTGTGGTGCTGTGCACACACAACTCGTTTGCCAAAAAGGTAGGCCACAACGCGTGGTACAAACGAAAGCACTTTATTACAAGCTCGCACATCAGCACTGGGCTGGGCGGGCTCGACCTTCGAGCCCGCAGATATGTCCCGAGGCCACGCCTTGCCCCCGGGCGTGGCCGATCGGCCGAAAGGCGGGGCATGTATCTCAGTTCCATGCCCGGACGCTCGCCACCCACTGGTGCGCGGAATTATTGATCATTGTGCCCGCCACACGCGCCCCCCCAGAATTCCCGCGCACCTGAAGGGTGAGTTTGCGGGGAAGCCGGATGACCCGGCCGAAACGCCCTCTGGCGATGCGTGCAGGGCTGGGGGGTAGCGGGGCTGGGGGGTGCCGGGGGCCTGACCGCCGGGGGGCGGCCTCGACGCGGAGGCAGAGCTGCTTGCGGGGGGTGGTCCAGATCGAGGTGGGCCGGCTTGAGGCAGTCCACGGAGATACGATCCGGAGCACCGCCGATGTCCACGGTGAAATGTTTGTCCCCAGTCTCCAGCACGCGGAAGGGCCCGTCGTACGGGGGCCGCAGCGGTGCCTGGTGGGCGTTATGCCGGGCGAAAACGTACTCCGCCGTGCGAAACTCCTGGGCGACGTGGGAGGACGGGCAACCGTGGTGTGCCGTCGGCACCGGGGCGTACCTCCTGGCGGTCTCCTGCAGGGTGGAGCGCTGTTGCGCCGCGGACCAAGGAGCCGTGGAGTCGGGGATAAATTTGCCCGGCACCCACAGCGGTTGTCCGAAGAGCAGCTCCGCCGAGGACGCGTGCAGGTCGTCCTTGGGCGCCGTCCTGAGGCCCAGCAGGACCCAGGGGAGCCTGTCGGCCCAGCTGCCGTCGCGGATGCTGGCCCGGAGCGCGGCCTTCATTGAGCGATGAAAGCGCTTGCACAGGCCGTTGGCCTGGGGGTGGTAGGCCGTGGTGCGGTGCAGTTTGACGCCGAGCCCTTGCGCCACCGCTCCCCAGAGCTCCGAGGTGAACTGGGGGCCGCGGTCGGACGAGATGTCCGAGGGGGCACCGAACCGGGCAACCCACGTGGCGATGAAGGCTTGCGCAACGTCAGCCGTCGCCGCCAATGGCATGGCCTCCGGCCACCGGGTAGTGCAGTCCACCATGGTGAGGAGGTGGGTGAACCCCCGCGAGGTGGGCAGAGGTCCCACCAAGTCGACGTGGACGTGGTCGAACCGACGCTCGGGCACCGTAAACGGGGCCAACGGGGCCTGGGTGTGGCGGTGGACCTTTGCGCGCTGGCACGCGAGGCATGTCCTGGCCGAGTCGCGGACGTTCTTCCTGAGGCCATGCCAGACGAACTTCGCCGCGACGAGCTTCTGGGAGGCCTTCGTGCCCGGGTGGGACAGGCCGTGGATGGCGTCGAAAACCGGGCGCTGCCAGCCAGCGGGCATGATGGGGCGAGGCCGGCCGAGGGAGACGTCGCACAAAAGGGCCGTGCCCGCGACGTCGAACGGCACCTCGGTGACGCGGAGGTCCATGACGGCGGTCCGCAAGGCCTGGACGTCGGGGTCAGCGGTCTGGTCCTCCGCCATCCAGGCATAGTCGATCCCGAGGTGGATCGCGTGTGCGACGGACCGGGAAAGGCAATCCGCCACCGGGTTGACTTTACCCGCGATGTGACGGATGTCCGTCATTTACTCGGACACGGCAGAGAGGTGATGTTGCTGCCGGGCCGACCATGGCTCGGCGACCTTGGCCATCGCGAACACAAGGGGCTTGTGATCGACGAAAGCCGTGAACGGGCGGCCCTCGAGCAGATGGCGGAAGTGTCGGACCGCCAGGTGGAGCCCAAGCAGCTCGCGGTCGAAGGTGCTGTAGCGGCGTTCGTGCGGGCGAAGCTGCCGGCTAAAAAACGCCAGCGGCTGCCAAGCACCACTCACCCACTGCTCGTGCTCCGCGCCCACCGCATAGTCCGTCGCGTCGGTGGTGAGGGCGGGCGATCGGGCGCCGGGTGCGCCAGCATGGTGGCGTTGGCCAAGGCCAGCTTTGCGCCCGCAAACGCCATGGCCATCGGCTCCGTCCAGGCGATGTCACCTTTGCCCGGCTTGCCCCGGAGGGCCTCGTGCAGGGGCGGAGGAGCTGGGCGACGTGGGGCACGAAGCGGTGATAAAAATTCACCATGCCCAGGAATTCCTGGAGCCCCTTGATCGTGCGGGGGCGCGGGAAACCCCTGACCGCCTCCACCTTGGCCGGCAAAGGGATGGCCCCGTGCCTGGTGATGCGGTGCCCCAAGAAGTCGATGGCGGTGATGCCGAAACGGCACTTCGCGGGGTTGATTATCAGGCCGTGCTGGCCCAGGCGTTCAAAGAGCGTGTGGAGATGGAGCAGGTGCTCCTCCCGGGACGCGCTCGCGACTAGGATGTCATCCAGGTAGACGTAGATGAAAGGTAAGTCGCGCAAGACGCTGTCAATGAGCCGCTGGAACACCTGGGCCGCATTTTTCAACCCAAAAGGTTCCGAAGGAACTCAAAGAGGCCAAAAGGGGTGATGACAGCCGCCTTTGGTACATCGTCCGGTCGTACGAGGACCTGGTGGTAGCCCCGGATGAGGTACACCTTGGAGAAAACGGTCGTGTTTGCCAACCGGGCGGAAAGGTCTTGAATATGCGGGACCGGGTAGCAGTCGGAGGTGGTGGCATCGTTGAGCCTGCGGTAGTCACCGCACGGCCGCCATCCGCCGCCGGGCTTGGGCACAATGTGCAGAGAAGAGGCACATGCGCTGTTGGAGCGCCGTACGATGCCCAGCCACTCCAGCGTGGCGAACTCCGCTTTCGCCACGGCGAGCTTCGTGGGGTCGAGGCGGCGCGCCCGGGCATAGACCGGTGGCCCGACGGTGGGGATATGGTGCTCCACCCCATGTTTGACGGCCACCGCTGAAAAGGTGGGCCGCGAGTGCCGGGAAACTGGCGAGGAGGCGGGTAAACTCGTCCGCTGCCGGAAGCAGATCCCAGCAACTACAGACCAATCAGCCTTCTCCCAATTATCAGCAAAGTCATGGAATCCATCATTGCTTCAGATATGAAATCTTTCCTCTTCTCCAATGGCTTGATCTCTGATCATCAATTTGGTTTCAGACCTGGTCACTCTACTCTGGACATGCTGCTTCTGCTTTCTCAACAATGGATGGAGGTCCTCAATGCCAAACAGGAAATTAGAGCTGTCTCCCTTGACATATCACGTGCCTTCGATACGGTCTGGCACCCCGTTCTGCTCACCAAACTCTCCTCTTTTGGTATCCATGGAAATCTCCACGCATGGCTGGCGGACTTCCTCTCTAGTCGTAGTCAACATGTGGCCCTGAATGGGTTTCTCTCATCTCCTCTTCCTGTTCAGGCTGGAGTTCCCCAAGGCAGTGTTCTGGGCCCTGTGCTTTTTCTGGTCTTCATCAATGATCTCTCTGACTCTCTTGAAAATCCTCTCTATCTCTTTGCTGATGACTCTTCTCTCTGCCGCTCCATTCTTCATCCCTCAGATTGGCAGTCTGCAGCCTCCTCACTCTCTGCAGACCTGGACAAAATCACAGACTGGGCATACAAGTGGAACATGTCTTTCAATCCTGACAAATCTCACACTCTTACGATGTCTCCCCGAAAAGACCGACTGGACAACCCTCCCATCCACTTTCTGAATAATCCTCTCCAAGAAGTTCTGTCACTCAAGCTTTTGGGTCTCACTATCTGCCATGATCTTTCCTGGGAAAACCACATTTCAAATCTGGCCTCCAAAGCCAGTCGCCGACTGGGCATCCTCCGTCGTGCGAAGTCCTTCCTTGGCACACCTGAGCTCCTCACCGCATACAAGGCTTTCATCCGCAGCTCAATGGAATACTGCTCTCCCCTCTGGGCTGGTGCACCTGCCTCACACCTAGCTCGTCTTCACGCTGTTGAAACCAAAGCATTCAGAATCATTGGAATCTCCCGCAATGAAGCTAACTCCAAGGGCCTCTCACTCACTCACCGCAGGCAGGTTGGTGGTCTTTCCGTCTTCTACCGACTCCTCTCTGGCCTTGCCCCCCCCCCCCCCCCCAGCTCTCTCTGGGCTCTGTCCAGCAAATATTGCTACAGGTCGCATAAGATCTGCCTGCAACCCTCTTATGGTTAAACTGCCAAAATCAAGACTCTCTGCTCACCTTCACTCCTTCATTCCTCTTTTCTCCCGCCTCTGGAACAAACTCCCTCACTCTCTTCAATCCCACTCCACCCTCCAGGTCTTTGAAACAGCTGTTCACCACCATCTCTTATCTTCCCCCATCCAAAACATTGATCTTTTCTATCCCCGCTAATTTCACCCCAATTCCACTTTTTTGAAATACCAACTTCTGTCCTGGAAGTCCTTGGTGTCCTTGTGTTTGTTACTTCTGCCACCCCCCTCCCCCCAAGCCCTCTCCCTCCCACACATCTCCCTGCTCTTAAATGTTGTGTGCCCTCAAGTGTTTGTGTGCTTCCCCTTCTCTTGTCTTCCGCTCCCTCTTTTTATATATTTTGTTTGTCTGGTTGATTTGTTTGTGAAATAAATGTCAGCTCTTTCACGAGCCTCGATTCAGTATACAAAAAAATACAAAAAACTAACATGCAGACTAACCTCGCTGGAACGGAACTACTCAGCAAGCCGCTTGGCAAGCCGCTCGGTGAGCCGCTCAGCGAGCTGCTCAACGAGCCGCTCAGCGAACAAGCGAGCGAGCTGAAGGTTTCGGCCTGGACGAGACGTCGACGCTTAACGTCCACCAACAGCCCATGCGCACAAAGGAAGTCCGCACCGAGCAGGGCCATTGGCACGCTGGCGGTGACGAACGACCATTGGAAGCGCTGCCCTCCGAACCGCAGTGAGAGGCAACGCTTCCCGAATGTGCGGATGGGTGTTCCGTTGGCGGCAAGCAAAGCGGGGCCCCGTCCCGCGGCTTGCTTGTCGGACGCGGAGGCAGGGAGGACGCTTACCTGCGCTCCCGTGTCGCACAGAAAACGACGACCAGACGAGGTGTCCATGATGAACAGGAGGCTGCCGGAATGGCCGACGCTCATGGCCGCAAGTGAGTGCCGGCCCGGTCGTTTCCCGACCCGTCAAAATAACACGGCGGGCGGCACGTTCTAGCCTTACGGCCGAACCTGGCATGACAGTAGCACCAGGTTTGCGGCAGTGGCGGCCGCGTCGGCCGTGCCGGCGGCGGTGGTGGTAGTGGGCGGGGCGTAGCAGCGGCCACGAGGGAAGCAGGGGGCGCTGTAGCCTCCGCACCGGGATCCACTACGGCAGCACCGTACACCGACCGCGTGTCGCAGGCCGCGAAAAACGTGTCGGCCTCTCCGGCCAGGGCACGGGGCTCCGTTATTTTTGAACCGGCCAGCGTGAGGCGCACCTGTACAGGTAGCCAGCGGAGGAAAAGTGCTCAGAACAGGAAATTCGGCCGCTGGTCTCCAAGCAGGGACAGCATAAAATCCATCCGAATGGACGGTCGTGTGTCACCGAGGGCGGGAAGGTCCAGGAGGCGGTCAGCGCGTTCGACCTCCGTGAGCCCGAACGTGGCGAGGAGGAGACGTTTGAGCGCCGCGTACTTGTGGTCGCCCGGCGGGCACCGAAGGATGGACACGACGCGGGCGGCAGTGCCGGGCCCGAGGGCGGCGACCACGTGGTAGTACATGGTCTCGTCCGCCGTGATACCCCGGAGTTGGAATTGAGCTTCGGCCTGCACAAACCAATCGTCGGCTTGCGCTTCCCAGAACTCCGGGAGTTTGATGGTGACGGCGTTGGTAGCCATGACGCGTTCGGGGGTCAGCAACGGCTGAACCAGTCGGGGGTCACCAGTGTGGTGCTGTGCACACACAACTCGTTTGCCAAAAAGGTAGGCCACAACGCATGGTACAAACGAAAGCACTTTATTACAAGCTCGCACCTCAGCACTGGGCGGGCTCGACCTTCGAGCCCGCATATATGTCCCGAGGCCACGCCTTGCCCCCGGGCGTGGCCGATCGGCCGAAAGGCGGGGCATGTATCTCAGTTCCACGCCCGGACACTCGCGCCACCCACTGGTGCGCGGAATTAGTGATCATTGTGCCTGCCACAATATCACATTATGCTTGCTGGGCCACAATCGATGTAAATGAGATGCACCAATTTCCACCAGAACTGCTAAAAGAGTTTACAAATGGAAATTCTGTGGTAAAAATGGTAGTCCTCAGGTTTAACTAAGGTGACCCAGACCAAGTTAGGCCAAAAATGGCTGCATGGGACCAGGAAGAAGTGATCGAAGTGGCATTATTCATCATCATCATGTGAAGCTCAGCATGGGTTCATCCCTGGGAGGTCTTGCAGAATTCAGCTCCTGTGACATTTGGAAGACTGGACTAGATCACTGGATGACAGAGATGACGGAGATCACTGGATGTTATTTTTCTTGACTTTCGCAAGGTGACCAAGCATTGACTTCAGTCATCCAGAAGGACCTAGATAGTGCCATGCAGTGGTCACAGCTATGGTTACTTCCTTTCAATCTGACCAAATGCAAGACTCTGCACATGGGTAGAGTTAACATCAGGAGGTCGTACCATATGGGGAATGCAGAGTTACGGGAAGTGCTTGAGGAGATCGACCTTGGAACTAAAATGGAAAGAGAATTGAGCTTCCATAAGTATGTGGCAGTTCAAGTTAACAAGGCCAACCAAACACCTGGGATAATAAAACGATCCTTTGTGAGTCTGGATGAAGAAACCCTCTCTGTGATGTTCAAGGCACTGGTATGCCCACTGTTGGAGTATAGCAACAGTGCCTGTCACCCTAGATTATTGATGGACATCGATGAAGTTGAGAAGGTCCAGAGGTGAGCTACAAGGATAATTGCCACCTTCTGTGAGCATTCCTATGCAGAGAGACTGGCATTTGAATATGATTTCGCTTTTCTACTGCCGCCACCCTGGTGATATGATTCAAGCGTTTAAGGTGCTACACTGAATCGACTGGATTAGACCACAACATCTCTTCACTCCGGATCCATATCCTTCAACGCGGGGCCACTCCCTTAAACACTTTGAGCTGAGGTGTAAGTTAGATGTGAGGAAATATTTCTTCGGTCAGAATGTAGTCAAAGACTGGGACAGTCTTCCCTGGAATGTTGTGGATGCTCAGCCTGTTGAAGCTTTCAAACAGGGTCTCGACAAGGTTTGGCGGAATGAGCATTTCCAATTACACTGACCGTCAACCAATCATGAGCACTCCATCCTGCACCAACGACCGAATTAACCAAGTACCATCCATAGTGCAGACCGGAGGATCTACAGGACTACCTTCACTTCCATAGACAAGATGATGATGACGATGATGATGATCATTATCATTATCATAATTTTCATCATCAGGAAGAAAATGGTAGTCCTGTTAAATCCTCCAATTATTCCATCGATAGGGTTGGTATACGTCACAACTACTTGAACAAAACTTGAACGTAATTGATTGGTAGGTTTGTATGATTGTTAGGGAGTCAGGGTATAATTTGATAAGAGGAGAACCAATGTTTGTCTAACCTGCTCTTAAATACTTGAAGTGATGATGCAGCTACCACTAAATGAGGAATGCTACTCCATTTCTCAGTTACCCTTTGGCTGAAACAGTTCTTTTGTAGAGCCAATAACTCCTCTCCTTAAACAACTTTAAACAGCAAGAGTATGGCGTTGAGTTACATCATATATCATTGGAAAAAAGAAGTGCTCGGGATCTGTGGCTTTAACAATCTTGTAGACTTCAACCAAGTCTCCTCGTTGTCTGCTGTAGTGAAGGGACAACATGTCCAGTTGTCTGGGTTTTACCTGATAAGTGAGTTGACTGAGTTCGGTTACTACCTTTGTCTCTCTCTTTTGCACCCTCTCTATCTTATTGGCGTCTGCTTTAAATCTGGATTCCAAACTACATTTCCATATTCTAGGAGTGGACGGTCCATGGCGTTGAAGAGGAGTGGGAAGGTTTCCTTGGTGAATCTGGAACTTAAGGTCCTCTTGATAAGACCCTGCATCTGACTACCCTTGTTGATGCATCTAGCTGCATGCCTATGAAAGGTTAGTTGATTGTCTATAACAACATCAAGGTCCTTCTCTTCCTGTGTAAATTGTAGTTCTCCACCCATGAGGTAGTACGTTACATTCCGGCTTCCTTTGCCAATGTGCATGACCTTAAATTTTGCTGGGTTGAATGAATTTACCAAGTAGCTACCTATCTTGCAGCTGTGCCAAGGTCCCCCTGTAATGATCTTGTGTGCTAGGATTGTGACGTCCGCATTGATCTTTGTGTCGTCAGAGTAAATCTGGCCAGAGTTCTGTATCTCAGTCGGCAAGTCATGGACATATAACACAAAGCTAAGGACTGATAATACATCCCTGTGGGACTTTGATACTGATGTGAATCTACTCGGATTGAACACCATTGAGAGTGACATGTTGGGTTCTACCCACAAGGAAAGTCTCAATCCATTTCACAAGTTTGTCATTGATGCCATAAGTTTGGATCTTCTTAAGAAGGTGACGGTGCGGGACTTTATCAAATGCTTTGCTAATGTCCAAATAGAAGATGTCGATCGGCTTCCCAGAACTGATCATCCTAGTCGAATCCTTCATTTGCTACATCAGTTGAGAGGACCATGAACGGCCAGGTGTAAAACCATGCTGTGCCTCATGGAGGTGGTTATTACTGATGACATGATGCAACACTGCATCCATCACAATGGATTCCATGGTTTTACCGACTAGTACAGAGGTTAGTTAGGCTTATTAGCCTGTAGTTCTCTGGCAGCCATCGATTTCCCTTCTTAAAGATCGGGTTTGCATTGGATTTTTTCAAATCATCCGGAAGTATTCCCTCATCCAACGACTTCTTGAAGATGATTGCCAGTGGAGTGCATAAGACATTAGCTAACTCCTTTACGACCCTAGGATGAAATCCATCAGTTTCTGCTAAAATGCACCCACTTAACAGCTTGAGCTTCTCTTTCACCATCTTTGGTGTAATGTTTATGTTTTCTAAGTGTGCCCCGTTGAACTGCCAATTTGGCAGAGGCACCCCACTGAAGTCTTCATTGGTGAACACACTACTGAAGAGTTTGGTGAACGCTTCAGCTTTGTCTTTACCTATCGTCACTTCCATTCTGTCCTCCAGCTTCAATGACATGATGCTGTTTTTGGTCCTTACTTTTGAGTTAACATAACGCCAGAAATCCTTGGGATTATGTTTCATATTATAGATGAGTTTTGTCTCATATTCTATGTTGAGGTTCTGAATTACTTTACTATCTGGTAGTATCGTTAATCTTCTCTACATTCAGAATCTATTAATCTGTCCCACACATGATGCTTACATCTGCTTGTGGCAAGAGTCCCTTTGGTAGTGTAGATTTGTTTATTATTACCCTCGCCAGAGGAGAGGGTATTGCATTTGAGTCCGTTTGTCTGTCTGTCTGTCTGTCTGTTTGTCTGTTTGTCCGCACAGAATAAATATGATTTTCTCTGCAACCATTGGACCGATTGACAGGAAATTTTCACCATAGGTGCAACTCCACCTGTAGAATTTTTAATGATAATTATGACATCATAGGTCACGTGGTTCGGCCGCCATCTTGGAAAAATCGAAAAAATTGCACCTCGATATCTCCGAAAGCGCTGAATAGAAAAAATTGAGACATGGCTCATTGTAAAGAACTCTAAATGGGGAATAAAATACGTTAATGACGATGTCATAGGGGCCTCCATTATGACGTCATAATTCGACAAGTACAAAACTTCATCCAATCGAGATGAAATTTCTTGAGCGCCATGTCGGCATTAACTGGTGGAGAAAAAAATAATGATGACGTCATGGGTCACGTGGTTCGGCCGCCATCTTGGAAAAACCGAAAAATTTTGTACCACTATAACTCCGAAAGTGCTGAACAGAAAAAATTGAGACGTGGCTCATTGTAAAGAACTCTCCACGGGGAATAAAATATGTTAATGATGATGTCATAGGTGCCTCCATTATGACGTCAGAATTCGACAAGTACAAAACTTCATCCGATCAAGATGCAATTTCTTGAGCATAATCTAGGAATAAATTAGTCTAGAAAAAAAATAATGATGACGTCATCGGTCACGTGGTTCGGCCGCCATATTTGATTTAACACAAAAGCCTTAAAAACCACTGAAAATACATCCTGGCAAGGATTTGCAATCTCTGATTGCTCTGTTTCTTGTTATGCTTTGTAGTGGTTTTTTCAACTGTAACAACTTCGTCAATTGCATTCAGAAGTTTCTCCTTGAACACATTCCAAGTTTCTCCACGGTCCTTTCCGGAAAAGAGACCAGTCCAGTTGTCTGCCATCTTCTCTCTTATAGCACTGTTGTTACCCCTGTTGTATTGTAGGTGCTTAATATTGACCCTTTCTATAATGGAGGCCAGATTCAGTGTTTATCTCGAAGTGTAGACAATGGATTATGGTGGGATGTAATCTTAAGCAAAAAAAAAAAGTATAAAATGCAAAGTAATCAATTCTGGTTTATTTGTTATCACGAGATCAAGGATCTGTCCCTCGCTCTGTCCCTCGCGATACCTCGTGGACTCGTGAACAAATTGATGCATAAAGACTTCCTGCAAAGCATTCAAGAACCTGTGAGATGTATAGTAATGTTTACTATTTGAATGTCAGTTTTAATTGCCACTCAATTTCTGGAAAGTTAAAGTCTCTCACTATGATAAAAAGTCTTTTGGACGTACATTTTGATCCCAGGTAGTTTAACACATTCAATTTAAATTCATTGTTCTCATCACCAATAATTCCACAGTCTTGAGCAGCTGGGACTTGTCCTATAACCTGAGGTTACACATTTCGCATGAAACCTGATGTGTGTTCTATTACCAATGAGCTTGTATAGCGCTCGCTAAGTGGCTTTAAGCACTCAAAAAGTTACGGATGGATTTGGACAAAACTTGGTGCACAGATTAGGTGTGCGACAAGGACGAAGGGATTCGATTTTGGTAAAGATCTGAATCCAGATACGATATATATTTTTATTTTTTAAGTGATTCTTCACCATTCAGAGATGGGACCAAACACGATATATAGCACGATATCTCAAAAAGTTATGGACGGATTATGACAAAACTTGGTGGATGAATTGGTTAGGTGACAAGAACAAGCTGATTAGGTTTTACAAATCGATCCTCGTTCCTTTCTGCTCGTGTTTCCACAATCACATTTCGGAGATTGTTCAATTCCAGTCTTCCTTCCATGGCTTCAAGTTGGCAGTACACCACTATTTTGTCATCCCTAATCTCTACTTGTCCATTTCTTAATTTTGTCCATTTTGAGGGGAAATAGTCACAGTACATGGTGACAGGCAGAAATAATTAATTCAGAAGCCTTAAATTACTTTTGAAAGTTGTCTGTCAACTTTTCCCCAAAAATTATTCTCAAGGTTTATTGAAGGACATTTCCCATATTTCTGACCTGTGTATTCATCATCATCATCATCATCATCGTCACATGTCTATGGAAATAAAAGTAGACCTGTGGATCTGCCGATCTGCACTATGGATGACACTGGGTTAAATTGGTGCTGTAGTTTAAGGGGCTGATGGGTGACGGCCATGCCAGCAACAGAGGTAACAGGGCATGCGGCTTATATCTTGATAACAAAACTACCCTCGTTTTCCTTTCTCCTCGCGTTTCTGCCACCACGTTGAGGAGATGGTTCAATCTCAGTCTTCCTTTTGTCTGCTAGTTGAAACTCTCACCCAAACAAACCTTGTCTAAACCTCGTTTGAAGGCTTCAACAGATTGAGCATCCACAACATTCCAGGGAAGACTGGTAGAGTTTTCAACGACCATTTGAATGAAGAATTTTTGTCTCACGTCTAACCTGCACCTTTGCACAGAGTTTAAGAGGAGTGGCTTCAAGTTGAAACGTATTCAGCTGGAATGAAGAAAGGTTGCAGTCTAATCCGGTCTATTCCTTGTAACACCTTGAATGTTTGGATTATATTACCACAGTAGTGGAGGTAGTAAAGGTAATGCACATAATGCATATTCAAGTGCCGGAGTCTCCGCACAAGAAGGTTCACGTAGCATGGAAATTCGAAAAGCGGGGTTTAGCGATCGGCTGAGTCCGTAATGGACCCAGAAGCCCCAAACATCCCCGAGGACCCAAACGACCCAGAGGGCCCAAAATACCCCAAAGACCCAGAAGACCCAGAAGACCCCAAGGACTCCAAAGACCTAAAATACCCTGAGGACCTAAAATACCCCAAGACCCTTAAAGAGCGAAAAGACCACAAAGACCCAAAGGATCCCCGAAGACCCAACATAACCCAAAGACCCAAAAGACCATGATGACCCTTGAAAACCCCAAATACCCAAAAGACCCTTAAATACCCTGAAGACCCAAAATACCCCAAGGACCTAGAAGCCCCCGAAGAACTAGAAGATTCAAAAGTCCCTGAGGATCCAAAATACCCAAATGACCCCGAGGACCCAAAAGACCCCAAGACCCTTAAAGAGCCAAAAGACCACGAAGATCCAAAGGATCCCCAAAGACCCAAACTACTCTAAAGACCCTTAAAGACCCTGAAGACTCAATAGACTGAAAATACTGTAAGACCCTAAAAGACCACGAAGACCCAAAATACTGAAAAGACTCAAAATACCCCAAAGACCCGTAAAAACACAAAATATCCAAAAGACCCCAAATACTCAAAAGATCCAGAGGACCCTTAAAGACCCCCAAGATGCAAAATATCCAAAACACCCTTAAAGACCCCGAAGACCCAAAAGACCCAAAATATCTTGAAGACCCAAAATACCATGAGGACTGAAAAGACCCCAAAAACCAAAAGACCCCGAGGACACAAATAGACCCAAAAGACCCTTAAATACCCCCAAAGGCCCAGAGGACTGAAAAGACCTGAGGATCCCAAAGACATAAAGGACTCAATGGGCTCAAATGACCAAAAACACCCACAGGACCAAAAAGACTCAACCGACCCAAAATAACCCAAGAAACCCGAAAAAACCCAAAAAAACACAAAAGACCCCGATGACCCAAATGACCCAGAGGACCCAAAAGACCCTGACAAAGCAAAAGACCCCGAGGACCAACAAGACCCAAATGATCCAAAGGACACAAAATACCCTGAGGACTCCAAAGACCCAAAACACCCAAAAGAAGAGTAATTATGTCTCTTCTATTGGAGATGTAAATGGTGACTTGCAAACCGAAACTCAAGGGCGGAGTACTGCTCTCCCCTCTGGGCTGGTGCTCCTGCCTCACACCTAGCTCGGCTTCACGCTGTAGAAACCAAGGCTTTCAGAATCATTGGTTTCTCCCGTGATGAAACTGATTCTGAGGGCCTTTCATTCTCTCAACACAGGCAGGTTGGTGGTTTTTTATCTTCCACCGACTCCTCTCCAGCCTAGCTCACCCAGCTCTGTCTGTGCTTTGTCCGGCAAATATTCCTGCAGGATGCACAAGATCTGTCAGCAACCCTCTTCTGGTGAAACTGCTAAAATCAAGATTTTCTACTCACCTTCACTCTTTCATTCTTCTTTTATCCCCCACCTCTGGAACAAACTCCCACATTCTCTTCGATCTCACTCCCCCTCCAGTTCTACAAAACAGCTGTTCACCGCCATCTGATATCTTCCCCCATTCAAAACCATTATCTTTTCTACCCCTGTTAATCCACGCCAAACCACCTTATTCAAATTCCAGGTTTTCTTTCGTGAAAGCCCCTGTAGTGTCCATCTTGTTTATCCCGTATACTCTGCCCCAGTCCTCTCGCTTCCACAGATCTCCTGATATCCCTGTTCCCTACTGTTGTTGTATTTCCCTCTCTCTCTCCCTCTTTTTTCTCCCACTCCCTATATTATATGTTCTCATACGAGCCTAGACAAAGTATCCAAAAATAAAAAAAACTACAACAGCAACAATTCCCTGAAATCATGCCGAAAGCACCACCTATGTAATTCCTCGATTTACCTTTCTTTATTTATATAGAGAAGAACAGATTTTTAGTAACAAGCGCATTCCATCTTCTACCTATGAGGACCCGAAAGGCCCCAAGGACCCTGAAGACCCCAAAGACCCAATGGACCCTGAACACTCAAAATGCCCAAAGACCCCAAATACCCTGTAGACTGTTAAAGACACAAAAGATAATGAAGACCTAGACGACCCCAATGACCCAGAAGACCCCAAGGACTCTGAAGACCCAAAATACCCCGAAGACCCAGAATACCCCAAAGACCCAAAGGACCCCAAAGACCCAAAGGACCCTGAAGACCCAAAAGACCACGAGGATCCAAAAGACCCAAACAACCCCAATAACCCAAATGACAAAAAGGACCCAAAAGACCCCAAGTACTCTGAAGATCCAAAATACCCCAAAGACCCAAAAGACCAAAAAGACCCAATGAACCCCAAACACCCAAAATACCCCTAAGACCCAAAATACACCAAAGACCCAAAAGACTGAAAATACCCTGAAGACCCAATGGACCCCAAAGACCCAAAATTTTGGTAAGACCCAAAAGACCCTCAGATCCAAAAGACATCAAGGACCCAGAATACCCTGAAGACCCAATAGACCCCAAACACCCAAAATACCATGTAGACTGTTAAAGACACAAAATATAATGAAGACCTATAAGATCCCAAGGACCCAGAAGACCCCAAGGACCCAGAAGACCCCAAGGACTTTGAAGACCCAAAATACCATGAAGACCCAAAATACCCCAAATACCCAATGGACCCCAAAGACCCAAAATACCCTGAAGACCCAAAAGACCCCGAGGATTCAAAAGACCCAAACACCCCAAGGACCTAAATGACAAAGAGGACCCAAAAGACCCCAATGGCTCAGAATACCCCCAAGGACTCTGAAGACCCAAAATACCCCAAAGACCCAAAATACCCCAAAGACCCAAATGACCCCAAATACCCTGAAGACCCTGAGGACCCAAAATACCCTAAAGACCCAATGGGCCCCAAATACCCAAAATTTTGGTATGACCCAAAAGACCCTAAGACCTCAAGAACCCAGAAGACCCCAAAGACCAAATAGACCCAAAGCACCCAAAATACCTGATGACACAAAATACCCTGTAGACTGTTAAAGACACAAAAGACCATGAAGACCCAGAAGTCCCCAAAGGCCCAAAATATAGAAATTCATTGAAAACCCAATTGACACCAACCACACAAAATACCCTGAAAACCCAAAAGACCCCAAAGACTCTTAATACCCAAAAAGACTACAAAAACCTAAAAGACACTGAAAACCCCCAAATTCCCCAAAAACCCATAGAGACCCTGAAGACCCAAAAGACTGAAAAGACCCTTAAAGACCCAAAATATCCCAAGACCCTTAAAGACCCAAGAGACCCCAAAGTCCCAAAATACACTAAATACCATTAAATACCCAAAAGACCACAAAGATGCAAAAGACCCCCAAAGACCCTTAAATACCCAAAAGACCACGGACACCCAAAATACCCTGAAGACCCCAAAAAAAAACAAAGACCCTTAAATATCCAAAAGACCCAAAATATCCCAAATATCCAAAAGACCCCAAAGACCCTTAAATATCCAGAAGACCCAAAATACCAAAATACCCCAAAGACTGCAAGACCCTTAAAGACCCAAAAGACAACAAAAACCCAAAAGGCCCCGAAGACCCCAAATTCCCCAATGACCCATAGAGAGGGCCTCCGCTTCCGGTCTTGCCGGCGAGGTTTCGTTTTTTCGCAGCTCTCCACACTGTCCATCGAAATCGAAGTTAAGTAATTGTTCCCATTTGTATTTTCGTTATAACTGTATTTATTTTATGGTGTATGTACCTATATTGTGTCCCGAGAAAGTTTTTTCGGTGCAAATCTTTCATACCTGTACAGAAAATCGTGTTAATTCGTATCGTGTCTTCTGAGGCCTTGTACAGTGTCCAACCTTGAGGCTTTGTTTTTCTCTCAGCGGTCCGTCTTTTTTGTGCTCAAATAACTTTCATTCTCTGCTTTTCCCAGTTTAAGTTAAGTTTAAGTTTTTCGAAGCTGTTCTTTCGAAGCAGCTTTCAAAGCAGCTCCTTTTCGAAGCTGTTCCATGCGCTCACGCTTTCGAAGCTAAGTAATCTTTCACAATTGTGGTTTTGTCGAGACTGTATCTATCTTTCAGTGTGTGTACTGTTACATATTTAGGTGAATGTAGGGGAATTACCATTCAGGTCTTTGCTTATCAATGTGTAGTAGATTAAGGGTTGTTGTGGTTGGAGGGTCAGGAGCCCTTCTGAAAAAGAGGCCGGAAACGGAAGAGGAAAAGACACGAGGAAGAAAAAGCGACGAGTATTCTTCTTCCTCGCCCCGCTCCGACGAAAGGTGGGATTGATTGAGCCGTGTGGAAAAGCGGCGTTCCCGAGCCCGTCTGGCGAGAGGAGTTACCGGGACGGATACCTGCCCGGTGGACGTCAAACTGTCGTGTGGCCGTGCACCGACCCAGCGTCTGGCACCGTTCGCGACACCGTCTAAAAAGACGCGTACGGGTCGCACGTTGGGGCCTAACACGCGTTGCAAGTGGCGTGGGGCTTTTGGGCTTGCTTTACCGTACCCGCTTCGCGTGGCCACGAGGGGCTGCAGCCGTGGTGCCTGGTACGATACCTGCCCGGTGGAAACACATCCACCCGGGGTTCGTTCAACCGCCCGAGTGCGGCGACGCCGACCATCATCTTGGTCAGGAGGGGCCCAGAGACATTAGGCGGGACCGAGACCAAAAGGGGGTCGTGAGTACCCACGGGGACACATATATATAAGATGGCCATCTTAATCATATAGGGAATTGATTGTGGATTGGGAATTGTTGATGGTTGTTTGTTGTTGATTGCTCGGGGAATATATCCTTGATTGTTTCCTTGAAATTGTATGATATCCTTACCCCTTGAAATATATCCTTGAACAGCAGTTTTCTCTTGGGTGGAATTCCTAGGGATTGCGTTGCGAAAGCGCATATATAATACTACTTTCTGGCGAAGTTCCTCTCACGGTCCGGGGGTCACCGAGACCAGGTAGTCACCGAGGGGACCACGTAACAGAATTTGGGGCTCGTCCGAATTACGATTTGCGGATTCGCAATTGGGTCTACGTCCGGGATCTAAAATTGTATAAAATAATAAAATAATATTTTTATTAATTAAAATTTATTAATTAAGTATTAATTGGAAATTTTTGGGGAAATTGGGGTAAAGTCTTGGGTGAAGGTTAACAGGTGTTAACGATAGTCACCATGGCGTTTGTGGCACAGAACTTTGCGGTAACACCGAGTGAGGCACAGTTCCGAGCGTTACTAAAGTCGGACCTCTTGAAATTGGCCAAACATTTTAACTTGGAGGTCCGAACTAATTTGAGGAAGGCAGAGTTGCAGACCACGGTGATACAGTCTATGGTGGGATTAGGAACATGGGACGAGTTAGCCTGGCAGTGGCTACCCGAAGAACCAGAAGACGTTGAGCTCCGGAAACTGGAGTTGCAATTACGGAGCCAGGAACGGATTAAAGAAGAAGAAAGGAAAGCAGAAAAGGAAAGAGCAGAAGAAGAAAGGAAAGCAGAAAAGGAAAGAGCAGAAGAAGAAAGGAAAGCAGAAAAGGAAAGAGCAGAAGAAGAAAGGAAAGCAGAAGAGAGGAGAGAAGAGAAACAAGCAGAGGAAAGGAGAGTGGAACGAGAACTCCAGGAAAGGTTAGCAGAAGAAGAAAGGAAAGCAGAAAAGGAAAGAGCAGAAGAAGAAAGGAAAGCAGAAAAGGAAAGAGCAGAAGAAGAAAGGAAAGCAGAAAAGGAAAGAGCAGAGGCAGAAAGGAAAGCAGAAGAGAGGAGAGAAGAGAAACAAGCAGAGGAAAGGAGAGTGGAACGCGAACTCCAGGAAAGGTTAGAAGGGAGAAAAGCAGAGGAGAGGAGAGCTGCAAGGGACCTCGAAGCAGAGGAGAGAAAAGCGGAAAGGGAATTAAAGGAACGTGACATGGAGCTTCAGCAGGAAATTAAATTCAAGGAGCTGGAGTTAATGAGAGAACGGGGAGAGGTACCACCCTTGCTGATGGGGTCGACACCTATCCCGAAAACCTGGGATGTGGGCAGACATGTGAGGCTGGTTCCACCGTTCAGTGAAAAGGAAGTCGCGAAATTTTTTCCACACTTTGAGAAAGTGGCTCGACAATTAAACTGGCCGGAGGAGGCCTGGACCATACTAGTGCAAAGTGTGCTGGTGGGAAAAGCTCAAGAGATTTATTCGGCGCTACCAATGGACCAATGTGCAGATTATGAGGTACTGAAGAAACACATCCTCAAAGCCTATGAGTTGGTTCCGGAAGCTTACAGGCAAAAATTCAGGAATGCCAGGAAGAGGGAGAGTGAGACCCATGTGGAGTTTGCCAGAGTGAAAGAAAACATGTTTGATCGGTGGTGTGAGTCAAAAGGAGTCGGGAAAGACTTCAAAACATTGCGTGACTTGATCCTGGTGGAGGAATTCCAGCAGTGTGTCCACGAGGACATCAAAGTGTACCTGCAGGAAAAGAAAGTACCAAAGTTGTGGGACGCAGCCACCATGGCAGATGATTATGCCTTAACCCACCGAATAGGGGTCCACGAACCTAACTCCTCGCCTAGATCTCCGCAGGGGAGGTGGGGAACAGCAGGTGCGGAGAACGACCATACATGGCGGCGGCCTCGAGAGGATTATGGGGACAACGCGGATACCCCACCTGTTCGAAATCAGAGGGATGCGGGCCCAAGACAAACTTATAGTTCGGGGGGCCCGAGGCAGACCACGAGTTTTTCCTCCGGGCCTACTTGCGCTTTTTGCAAGAAACCGGGACACTTGATGTCCAGTTGTTACCGCATGAAAAGGGAAGACCCAGAGCGGAGTCCGACTATTACGACTCCAAATGCAATGGCCATTGTGAGAAATCGCCATCAAAAGGGTTACCAACCATTTATTTCAGAGGGGTTTGTGTCACGGGAGGGAGCCTCGACTAACCGGAGACCGGTTAGGATATTGAGGGACACAGGGGCACATCAATCTTTAATGCTTGAAGGCATTTTGCCATGGTCCGAGGAGACGGCAACAGGGGATAGTGTTCGTTTACAGGGGATCGGGGGCGGTGTTAGTGCTCCACTTCATGTCATCCATTTGGAGTCCGATTTGGTGTCAGGACCGGTCACCGTCGGTTTACAAGCCACGCTTCCTGTAGAGGGTGTCTCTGTGGTTATCGGGAATGATTTGGCCGGGGGTCAAGTTTATGGTAACCTGAGGGTTGGTAAAGAACCCAGCAGGGAAAATAACACCACACCAGCTCGGGATGGCGTCAAAAGTGCCAAGTTATTTGTAGGGGGACTGAACTTCAAAACAGAGGAAGAAGTTCTGACCTCTGTCTTCAACAGATATGGGCCGCTGGTGGAAGTGCGGTTGGTAAGAGACAGGGAAACGCAACAGTCAAGAGGGTTCGGCTTTGTCATGTTTGCTAGCACAAAAGACGCCAGAGAGGCAGAGAAGAATTGGAATGGCAAGGATTTGGAGGGTCGGACAATAACAGTAGGGAAGGCATTTCATAGGCGTCGAGAGGTCTACAGGAGAGGACAACTGGGCGGTAGTGTTGGTGGTGGCCGCAATCAATATTATTATGGAGGCTCCCTGAGTTACAGCAGCTCCCGAAGGAAGGATTGTCAAAGTAGTGGCCGAGAAGGAGACCGCTATTCATGGGACTACAGGGACAAGTGGTCCCACCATAATTATTAGGGAAGTTCTGAGAAGTTGAAGCACTGAATGCGGCGGAGCCGCCGAGCCAAGATTCCTACACGGATTAACCGTGAACGCCGTTCCTAAAGGCGTCCATGTAGTGAACTTTCATGCACGGACTAACCGTGAACTCCACGTTCCTCAAGGCGCCCATGTAGAGAACTTTCCTGCACGGACTAACCGTGAACTCCACGTTCCTAAAGGCATCCATGTAGTGAATACTCGGCTTGGCCTCCCGGAAAAAGTGCTATCGAGTTGCTTAACTTTGGATCTTTGATCAACCCCTTAACCTTCATTCACAAGAAACTGACGGTCAAAGTCAGAGGGTCATGAGATGGAGTTTGGCTTGGCAGGAGTCCAACGGGAAATTGAACATGTAAAGGGCAGGGATAATGTCGTTGCTGGTGCTTAGTCCAGAGTGAGCAATCTGGGGGGGGTTGTGGTGAAATTTTGGTTGCTTTATTTTTAAGTGATAACTGTGCCCGGGGGGAACTGATAATGTGGGGGGGGGGGGGGGTTGAGTTATCTGGTTTGTTTCTTGAAATTGGCCGGCAAAGAAAGTTTTCGCTGGGTTCAAACTTTCTTTCTTGAAGGGGGGGAGTGTTACATATTTAGGTGAATGTAGGGGAATTACCATTCAGGTCTTTGCTTATCAATGTGTAGTAGATTAAGGGTTGTTGTGGTTGGAGGGTCAGGAGCCCTTCTGAAAAAGAGGCCGGAAACGGAAGAGGAAAAGACACGAGGAAGAAAAATCGACGAATATTCTTCTTCCTCGCCCCGCTCCGACGAAAGGTGGGATTGATTGAGCCGTGGGGAAAAGCGGCGTTCCCGAGCCCGTCTGGCGAGAGGAGTTACCGGGACGGATACCTGCCCGGTGGACGTCAAACTGTCGTGTGGCCGTGCACCGACCCAGCGTCTGGCACCGTTCGCGACACCGTCTAAAAAGACGCGTACGGGTCGCACGTTGGGGCCTAACACGCGTTGCAAGCGGCGTGGGGCTTTTGGGCTTGCTTTACCGTACCCGCTTCGCGTGGCCACGAGGGGCTGCAGCCGTGGTGCCTGGTACGATACCTGCCCGGTGGAAACACGTCCACCCGGGGTTCGTTCAACCGCCCGAGTGCGGCGACGCCGACCATCATCTTGGTCAGGAGGGGCCCAGAGACATTGGGCGGGACCGAGACCAAAAGGGGGTCGTGAGTACCCACGGGGACACATATATATAAGATGGCCATCTTAATCATATAGGGAATTGATTGTGGATTGGGAATTGTTGATGGTTGTTTGTTGTTGATTGCTCGGGGAATATATCCTTGATTGTTTCCTTGAAATTGTATGATATCCTTATCCCTTGAAATATATCCTTGAACAGCAGTTTTCTCTTGGGTGGAATTCCTAGGGATTGCGTTGCGAAAGCGCATATATAATACTACTTTCTGGCGAAGTTCCTCTCACGGTCCGGGGGTCACCGAGACCAGGTAGTCACCGAGGGGACCACGTAACAGTACCTACAGCGTATCTTTAGGAAAATTTTCGGTGCTAATTTTTTCGTACATGTATACACAATCGTTGGTTACTGCGTATCGAGTATTCTGAGGCCTAGTACTCGTAGGCTTAGGCTACCGTACCGTCTCCGACCTTGTGGTTTTGTTTTCTCTCAGCTGTTCGTCGAATGCGCTGCAATTATTTTCGTTCTCTGTTTCGTCCCAGTCGTTCACCCCATACCTCCTTGTTAATATCTCTACTCAAAAAAAAAAAAACCCCCAAAAAAATATTTCCTTCTCAGGTCTTATTCGTTTATTTGTTGTTCTTATTTGTTCGTTCGTACTTCGTTCACGTTGTTCGCGATCACGCGATCACGTGGTTAGAAATGTATAATCTCTCCCCTGAACAACTATTTTCTCTCATATATTATAACACCTTCTTCTTCTTCTCCTACAAAAGGATGCTTTCGTCTTGCTCACCAAATCTATTCATTCCAAAAAATAATAATAATACCATCTCCTACAGTTCCTCTTTTCTACATTCCCTAAACTCTCCAGAACTCCACCCCTCCTTCAGCGTCCTCAAACGTATTTTTGACTCGAAGGTCTCAAACTCATTTTGCAAAAAATGTTCGTTTCCCATGAATCGTACACTTTTCAAAATCCAATCTCACCCCTCCCCTCCAAATCTTCCCCATCCCACCTTCCCTCCAAATCCTCCCCATCACCCATCCCTTTCAAATCTCCCCTCTTGCCCCTTCCCTCCCCTCCCTCCTAAACTCCTCCCACACCCCTCCCCTCCGAGACTCTCCCTCGCTCCTCCCCTCCTAGACTCCCCTCTCACCCCTCTTCCTCAAAGCATCCTCCCTGCTTCTTCCCCCTTCCAACTTTCACCTTCATCTCCCCCAACCTTCTGCCTCGCTCTTCCCCCTCCTCAAATAACACCTCACTGTGCCTCACCCAATCTCCATCAAACCTTTTGTCCGCCCCATTCTTCCCTTTCTCCAAGCTATTCTGAAATCTATGAAATCTCTGACACACCTTAAACAGCTCTCCCTACCTCTTCCTCCTCTTCCACATCTTACCCTACCCCTCCCCCCCCCCCTGTTCTGTACCCGATGCTCCCCCTTCCTCTTCATTAACGGTATGGACCTCAAACATCCGGGGCCTTCGCTCAAACTTGACTGATCTCTCCATACAGGTTGCTTCTGACAAACCAGATGTGATCTGCTTAACAGAAACTTTCCTCATTCATGATGTCTCTGATGCCTTGATGTCTCTCCCAGGTTACTCCCTCCTCCGGTATGATAGACCTGAGCCTCGTCCTGGAGGTGGGGTTGCTATCTTTATAAAAAAAACTCTCTTCCTCACTCGCCCTCCACTGCCCTCTCTCCACCTCACCCACAGGAATACCTTTGGCTACGGCTTCCCCTTCGCTCCCACCTTTTGTTCATATGTGTGTTGTACCGTCCACCAAACAGTGATGACTCCATCTACATCTCGCTGTCTGATAATATGGACCAACTTCTATCTACCCATCCCAACTCTCTCTTCCTCATATGTGGTGATTTCATTGTCACCATGCCAGTTGGCTGGGTGTGGGTACCTCTCTCACCAGCCATGGCTCTTCAGCAAATGACTTCTGCGACTCACTGGGACTGACACAATCTGTCAATTTCCCGACCCGGATCTCAGTCAACGGAGCATCTTCTCTTCTGGACTTGGTTATGACTAACTTCCCTGAAAATGTCTGCTGCTCTTCTTCTGCTCCAATCGGCTCATCTGATCATGTGCTTGTCAAAGTGGACATCTCTCTGACCATTCTCAGAGAGCCTCCTCAGCGTCGACGAGTCTGGCATTTCACTCAGGCCAACTGGCACGGTCTTCAAGCAGCAATCAATCATCTGGACTGGTCTCCCATCTCTACCGCCTCTGACATCAACTCATCCTGGGAATTCTTTCAAAGTAAATTGCTCTCTCTCATGCACAGATTTATCCCATCTCGTCTTCAGTTGTCATACCCTTCCTCCCGTCCATGGTACACGGAATCTTATGGTGAGGCTGTTGCCCTGAAACAACTTGCTTTCGTCTCCTGGAAAGCAAATCCAACGGAAGGAAATCTCATTTCCTTTCACAAAGCCCGAAACAAGTGTGTGTCCACCCTCAGGAGAGCCAGGAAACAATATCTCACCGTTCTCAAGACCGAACTCTCTTATCTGTCTCCCTCTTCCAAATCCTGGTGGCGTTTGGTCAAATCTCTTTCTGGTGTTTGTTCCCCCTCCATCCCCTCCCTCACCTCAAACGGCTTAACGGCTGACTCCGCACGTGAAAAAGCTGAATGCCTCAACTCTGTGTTTGCCTCTAAATCTTGTGTCCCAAACCCATCCCTCTCTGTACCCACCGTACCCAGTCGTACCCAGCTGCTCCTGGACTCTGTGTCCTTTCCTCCTGACAAGGTGGAAAAGTTTCTGTCAACCCTCGACTCTGATTCTGCAACTGGTCCTGACGGCATCAGCCCATGGGTCGTAAAATCATGTTCTTCCGCTCTTTCACTCCCTCTTTCTGTTCTCTTCACCCTCTCTTTTGCTCAAGGCCATCTGCCATCTGCTTGGAAATCAGCCAACATCACCGCTTTGCACAAAAAGTTGCAAAAACAGATCCTAGCAACTACAGACCAATCAGCCTTCTCCCAATTATCAGCAAAGTCATGGAATCCATCATTGCTTCAGATATGAAATCTTTCCTCTTCTCCAATGGCTTGATCTCTGATCATCAATTTGGTTTCAGACCTGGTCACTCTACTCTGGACATGCTGCTTCTGCTTTCTCAACAATGGATGGAGGTCCTCAACACCAAACAGGAAATTAGAGCTGTCTCCCTTGACATTTCACGTGCCTTCGATACGGTCTGGCACCCTGCTCTGCTCACCAAACGCTCCTCCTTTGGTATCCATGGAAATCTCCACGCATGGCTGGCGTACTTCCTCTCTGGTCGTAGTCAACGTGTGGCCCTGAATGTGTTTCTCTCATCTCCTCTTCCTGTTCAGGCTGGAGTTCCCCAAGGTAGTGTTCTAGGCCCTGTGCTTTTTCTGGTCTTCATCAATGATCTCTCTGACTCTCTTGAAAATCCTCTCTATCTCTTTGCTGACGACTCTACTCTCTGTCGCTCCATTCCTCATCCCTCAGATCGGCAGTCTGCAGCCTCCTCACTCTCTGCAGACCTGGACAAAATCACAGACTGGGCAAACAAGTGGAACATGTCTTTCAATCCTGACAAATCTCACACTTTTATGATGTCTCTCCGAAAAGACTGACTGGACAACCCTCCCATCCACTTTCTGAATAATCCTCTCCAAGAAGTTCTGTCACTCAAGCTTTTGGGTCTCACTATTTGCCATCATCTTTCCTGGGAAAACCACATTTCAAATCTGGCCTCCAAAGCCAGTCGCCGACTGGGCATCCTCCGTCGTGCGAAGTCCTTCCTTGGCACACCTGAGCTCCTCACCACATACAAGGCTTTCATCCGCAGCTCTATGGAATACTGCTCTCCCCTCTGGTCTGGTGCTCCTGCCTCACACCTAGCTCGTCTTCACGCTGTTGAAACCAAAGCGTTCAGAATCATTGGAATCTCCCGCGATGAAGCTAACTCCAAGGGCCTTTCACTCACTCACCGCAGGCAGGTTGGTGGTCTTTCCGTCTTCTACCGACTCCTCTCTGGCCTTTCCCCCCCCCCCCCCCCCCCAGCTCTCTCTGGGCTCTGTCCCCCAAATATTCCTACAGGTTGCACAAGATCTGCCTGCAACCCTCTTATGGTTAAACTGCCAAAATCAAGACTTTCTGCTCACCTTCACTCCTTCATTCCTCTTTTCTCCCGCCTCTGGAACAAACTCCCTCACTCTCTTCAATCCCACTCCACCCTCCAGGTCTTTAAAACAGCTGTTCACCACCATCTCTTATCCTCCCCCATCCAAAACCTTGATCTTTTCTTCCCCCGCTAATTTCGGTCCCCTTGTGTTTTATACCTCTCCCCCCCCCCTTCCCACGCCTCCTCCCCCCAAGCCCTCTCCCTCCCACACTTCTCCCTGCTCTCAAATGTTGTGGTTGTGTGCTTCCCCTTCTCTCCCCATCTTGTCTTCCGCTCCCTCTTTTTGTATATTTTGTTTGTCTGGTTGTTTTGTTCGTGAAATAAATGTTAGCTCTTTCACGAGCCTCGATTCAGTATACAAAAAAAAAAAAAAAAAAAAGACCAAATACCCAAAACACTGAAAAGACCCCAAGACCCTTAAATACCCAAAAGACCACCAAGACCCAGAAGACCCTTAAATACCTCAAGGACCCAAAATATCTCAAAGACCCTTGAAGACCCAGAAGACCGAAAAGACCCAAAAACCCAAAAGACCGCAGAGACCCAAAATATCCCAAAGACCCCCAAAAAAATCGAAAAGACCCAGAAGACCAAAATATCCCTGAAAACCCAAAATACCCTGAAGACTCTTAAAGACCCCACATAGCCAAACAATCCAAAACACCAAAAAGACCATTAAAGACCCTGAGGACCCAGTGGAACCCAAAGACCCAAATGACCCCAAAGACCCAAAATACCTAGATGACTGAAAAGACCCGAGGACCCCAAAGAGGCAGAGGAATTAAAGGACTCAAATGACCTAAAAGATCCCAAAGACCTAAATGGGAAGTGAAATTCGCTGAACGTGACGTGCAAAGTGCGCAGAGTAAACTGAGTGTTCATTTACGTCTGTAGGATGTCAATCCAAAACACCAAAAAGACCATTAAAGACCCTGAGGGTGCAGTGGACCCCAAAGACCCAAATTACCCCCAAAGAACCAAATTACCCCCAAAGAAACAAATTACCCCAAAGACCCAAAATACCCCAAAGACCAAGATTACCCAAAAGACCCCGAGGACTCCGAAGACCCAAAAGAAGAGTAATTATATCTCTTACATTGGAATTTTAGACGGTGGCTTGCAAACCGAGCCTCAAGGTCGGTGTATGGAAGCGTTTTTTTTTTTCAATCACAATAAATACAAGGCACAGGGAGGTGACTCGCGGAAAGTGACGTGCAAAGTGTGCGGAGTAAAACGAGTGTTCATTTACGTCTGTTGGATGTCTAATCAATAAAGATGATAGACTTCGGCATGCTCACACCGCTGTACCGTCAAAAACTGTCCCAACCCGTCATTTTTGACGGGCTTTATACTCGTTTATTAATAAGGAATAATCTCCTACAATTAAAAAACTAATTAGCTCACAGTATAGGTAATCAAAATAAAGCAATCGATCAAAATAAATCAAATAATAAACATATTTTTCTATTTATCACAAAGCCTCATTCAAAGCTCACTCAAAAGTATAAGAACATTCAATCTACAGTATGTTGCTAACAATCTATTAATATAAATTCTTGTCTAATTATATGTTGAACCTTAATGCTCTTAAAAGCTTTTGGCAAGTCGCAGAGCTTAAACCCCAAAACGAGACGACTCAAGTGATTATTATTACTAAAAGGAACCTCCATTGGGATCCGTTTGCTAGCATGGTCACATGGTGTGGAGTGAGAGTAAATAAAACGTGACCCGGGCCTCTGGAATTTGTTCGTGTAAAGCAGGACCATTGCCCTAGGCATTGGGGTTCGAATGACTCAAGGTGTCGACTTCTGTGTAATATGATCACGATCCTAACGTGTGGGGTACTTGCTGGGAGGCAGCTGCTGTGTAAAGTTTTTCATCACAAGTCACAATTGTACACCAAGTCATGAGGATAGCAAGTCACGCGGCTTGTTCTCACCTTCCCTGCTTTTAACCCTCTGCCCTACCTTCATTTGTTGGGCCAGGGGCTTCATCTAATACAGGTTGTCTTCATCCACTTACCTTTACAAGGAGACATCGGGGTCGTATTCATCCACTCACCTTTACAGAGTCACATCGGGGTCGTATTCACTCACGCACCTTTACAGGGCCACAAACTGGTCGTATTCATCGACTCACATGTATAGGGTCACATCAGGGTCGTATTCATCCACTCACCTCTGCAGGGTCACATAGGGGTCATATTCATCCACTCACCTTTACGGGGACACGTAGGGGTCAAATTCATCGACTCACCTTTACAGAGTCACATTGGGGTCATATTCATCCACTCTCCTCATAAGGATGGTCTTCACTCACTCACCTTTACAAAGTCGCATAAGGGGTGGTCTCCATTCACTCACCTGTATAAGGGTCATTGAAAACCTACGAATAAGTAGTTAATCCCTTGTGCTTTTCTGATATTATTCTGTGGCATGGATGTTTTCTTCTGTGGATCAGTGTTCATGTTTTATTCTGTGGATCAGTGTTTATGTTTTATTCTGTGGAGCAATGTTAATGTTTTCTTCTGTGGATCAGTGTACATGTTTTCTTCTGTGGATCAGTGTTCATGTTTTATTCTGCAGAGCAATGTTAATGTTTTATTCTGTGGATCAGTGTTCATGTTTTATTCTGTGGATCAGTGTTTATGTTGTATTCATTGTTCATGCTTTCTTCTGTGGATCAGTGTTCATCTTTTATTCTGTGGATCAGTGTTTATGTTTTATTCATTGTTCATGCTTTCTTCTGTGGATCAGTGTTCATGTTTTCTTCTGAGGGGAAATGTTAATGTTTTCTTCTGTGGATCTGTGCTCATATTTTCTGGACCTAATCACACATCAGATCATCACGTGCTCGTGAATTTATCGGGAGCAGAAGGTGAATCAAAAACTGTTTACAAGTTATTTCTGTCCTTGTAGATATGATGTGGTCCAAGGTCTGAAACATTCGTGTTCTATGGTGATCGCTTACAAAACCTCCTATATATACCTCATCATAGAGAATTTGTATCCCTTCTGCATACACTGGAAAAGCTAAACAACAGTTCAATTTCCTATCAAGTTTATGGTCACAACCTCAGGTTTTTAAATACTGGAGGTGCATTTTTATACTGCAGGTGTCTGCTTCGTTCCACTCATTGAATGAACCAATTGATCCTCCCAAAGTTTATACTGTTTGTATATGCATTCTTCCTTCACTCTTCTTTTACCAATCCCATTTCCTTCCGCAGTCTGGCACGTGTTGACTCACTTTTGTTTTACCTCCCTTTGACACATGGTCATGGTATACTCTGTGTTCATACAAATCAACTTGTTAAATCAGGTCAGAGTGAGAGATATTACTCCGTTGGATAGATCACAATCTACCCCTTTTGCGTAGTACTTGTTCCCTGTGCTCTCGCCCTCTGGACATCTCTACTGGTACCTACCTCCAAGTGATGCTCTGAACTGTTGCTGTGTATTTGCTGAGCACTCTGAGAGGTTGCAGATGAGAAAAGGTCTGTCTGGGCCCACCTTTACAGGGTCGCTTAACGCAACTCTGTCATGACATTATATATACGAGTGAGGTACCCGTGCCACGCACATTGAATGAACCCTTGTGCTACGCACGGGTGGGAGGCCAGAAGCAAACAGGCAATGCAGAAACGGCGAATGCTAAAGCATGAAACCAATAAATTCCACATTCCTGTAGCACCTTCAGTCGCACGTCAGACATGGACAGCAAGTTCGTGAAGGACTTCCATGAAAAACGTACCCGTTCGCAAACAAACGGGTACGTTCACGTATAGAAACATCGATTGTGGGTCCGTGGCGAATCTACATATGGCGATCCACGAATTTCACGTTTAGAAAGTAGAACCCATCACGGCATGTCGTCATTCACTTGAACTCGATATCTCTTTTTTAATTCCAAATAGCATAACTCCAATCACAAATTAAATAGCATTAATATAAAAAATAAACTTTTAACAACATTGTTAATGTTTCCTTCATTGTAAAAACTACCAAGTCACAGATAAAAGGAGTTTGAGCCGATAGGTGTTACGGCCTTCGCAAGATCGATGGAGACAGCGATCTGTTAGCTTATACACCACCCAAATAGCTATGTGGAATTCTCTCATGTAGAGATTAAACCCACGTCGTTTGAACTTTGGCCGAGGTCATTATTTACTTTTAATGATGTTTATATATGAATCAAAAAGAACATAATTGGTTTTGGGTCGTCCTTTCTGCATATCTCGTGGGATTGTGAGTTGTAGAGACGACCGTGATGGCGGGGAGGGGGTTGTCATTCTCTCAAGCAGGGATTCAACCCATGTCCTTATAAAAGGTCTTTGTCCGAGGTCATTATTTTTAATTGTGTGTTTTCATTCGTCAGGTTGTGATCAGTGCAGCCGTTTGTGTAGTACCCTGGAAAATAACGTTATGCGGGAGTCCAAACCTGAAAATGCTGGAGACCAAAGCTGAAATTGGAAAAACAATATAGCCTATTTTACTCCAAGGGGTCCCAGGATTACCCACCCAAAATATCGTTGCGATCGGTTCAGCCATTTTTGCGGTACCTTCGAAAGGACGGACAGACAGATGGACGGACATTTGGTGAACTATAGTAAGATATATGACAAAGTGTTTATTTTCAGCCATTTTATTTCCAAGTCCATAAATATGCATTCATTCGTGCCAAAATCTCACGTTTATTTTTGAGTGTGGAAAAGATTTAGTAGAAGAAGAAGAGGAAGAACCACCTTTGGAGGCCATTTTTCCCCACAGAGCAGGGTTGGCCTTTTTTCGGGCACCTTGGTCCCCTTTTTGAGGCAATGTTGTATGGCCGGATGCCCTTCCTGCCACCAACCCTGTTAGTCGCATATTGTGACACACAGAGAATTACCACTGAACTGGTACTCAATTTGCCGACCTCGGAAGGATGACAGGCTGAGTCAACCCTGGTGTTAATTCAGCGATCGACCAGGATTCGAACCCAGAATCCTAGGATCCCAAGCCAGAACGCTAACCACAAAGCCAACACCAGGCAGTGTGGAAAAGATGTGCGGTACAGCAAAGTACAGTTTAGCATGATCCACCAATCCACCATACTTACTGGGCAGCATACCCTCACCCCTTTATTTATTTCTGCTGTGCACCCGTACGTCCATGTTTGAGCTTCGTATTAGGTTCCCTGTACTCATCACCCGGCACTCTGAACTGTCGTGCCACTCACTGTGTTCGCACTCAGTACTCTGCTCGTCCACTTGATTTTGTTATGAACCCAAATTCCGCTTCACATCCATTATTGCTTGTCCATGATTTATTGGGGGGGGAAGGAGACAAACATTTTCCCATGCAAAGAGTGCTTCATAACCTCAGTGTTGCACAGGTAAAAAAGTAAATTGTAATACCCTCTGCCACCATCACCAAGTGGCGCAACACAGTACATAAAAAAAAAAAAAAAACACCTTTAGAGGCCATTTTTCCCCGCAAGCGGGGGTTGGCCTTTTTCGGGAACCGTGGTAGTTGTTGTTTTTCGGTCCCCTTTTTGAAGCAATGTTTTACGGCCGGATGCCCTTCCTGACGCCAACCCTTTTTGCCGCCTTTAACGACAAGCAGGGAATTACCAGTGAACTGGTACTCAATTTTATGCACTCAAGTGAACAGTACATATTTACATGGTAAATTTATGCCCCTATTCCCGTCCCCCACACTCCCAAATGAGGCCACGGCCACATAGCCTATGTTACCCCCCAGACAAAGTTGTATTTGTATTGGTAAAGTATAAAGGTGTTTATAGTTGGAGTACCCGGCGTTGCTCAAGTGAAAAAGAAACATTAACATGTTTGAAATGAGGGCAAATTTAATGGAAAAGCAATTACATCCAAATTAGAATCCATCACAAATGTCAAATCATCATTTTACCTTTTCGTTGAATATGTGGTGGTGAATGTGCCATTGATCACGTTTGAGTTAAATATGATGACGTTCAGGAAGAAGAAGCCTTACAACAAATTTCGACTGCTTCCGGAATTGTTTTATTATCTGTGTTCAAATGTGTGGCGATTGTTTTGTATTTATTTATGTGAATGTGTACTTGTATATAACTGTCATTAATCAAAAGGGCTTAGGCACGACAGAGCGATTTTAAAAAAATTCTAAAAAACGAACTTTCTTTTTTTTCAAAACATTTTTTTTTGCCTAAAACACTCATCGGCACTCACTGATGAACCTCTGAAAGTTTGACGAAGATCCGTTTGGCCATCTCTGAGAAAAATGGCGATATGGCGAAAAATATCTATATAATATTCTCCGTAGGTGATTCTGTCTGTAAGTTTGTCCGTGGGTGTGGCCTCCTCCATTGAGGGAGTAGCTCCACCCATTCTGAAAGGGGCTTCAAAAACACATTTTCACCATTTTGTTTTCCTCGCATAGCTTTGAGGCCTCTTTTGTTAGGCCTGCGATGTTGCTCTCTCTTTCACAGTTTTATTTCAACTCTAATTCGATATCTCATGTCATTTTTCAGTCGCTAACATGGTTTTAGACTCGGTTGAAAAAAACAGGAAGGAAATTCAATGAAAGTTACCGTTTATAGAACGAAATGCATTTTCGAAGGCCTCTAAGATAAAGTCCATTGAGATTCTCTCACGGCTTTATATCGACTCTAATTCACGATCTGATTCCATTTTTCACAGTTGCTAACATGGTTTTAGACTCGGTTGCAAAAAACGGTAAGATTTGTTGAAAGTTAACGCACAGGCAGGAAATATCCAAGATCGGCACGGTTTATCATACACCGCCCAAATAATACAGACGAGAAATATTCGATGAAAGTTAACGTTTATAGAACAAAATGCATTTTTTAATGAGAAGGCCTGCATGATGTAAACTAACTATGGAATACAATATTTATTAATAACGTTTGGTTTTAATCTATTTTTACTTTGTAAAGCGAAAAGTTTGATACATTCAAGTTTTAAAATGAAGTCACCCGTGACTGACGTGCATTTTAAGACTGAATCAACACGTCTTTGATCATAAATTACTTTTTGAAGAAACAAATGTACATTTTGATTACAACTCAAGCAAAGTAAACCAGGCAATGCCTGTTTCGTTCAGAGCGATTATACACAGCCCAAAGAAGATGCGTTCATTTCTAGAGGAAATAAAATCGTGAAATCTTTAATAAAAATCTTTTGGAGGTTTTCACACGTGTTTTCAAGGCTGAATCAATCGTGTTCACATCCAGGATCATTAAAGAAACTCCATTTCACGTGTGCATGGACATGTAATTCACATATGTAAAATAAATAAGCACAGACGGGAAATTGCCGAGAGATATTTTTTCGTTCTTATTTTACAAGCTATGTTCACGTACACTTTAAAGAAGTTTATTTGAAATCTTTAATTTTATAAAAATGTCATTTTGTGCGCTGCAACGAAAAAAGTAACTTTGGTTTTCCCTGAACAGAAAGGTGCAATGTATTGTTCTTGTACACCGCCCATAAGACTTTTTTCTCAGGGACTTTTCCATTTGAGCTGTATTCATATTGTCGTGATGTTTCATTCTTTATACGTAGTCACAATAAAAAGTTGCAATTAAGTCCGTGGTTCTTAACCTGGGTTCGACCGAACCCCAGGGGTTCAGTGAGCCAGTCTCAGGGGTTCGGCGGAGGTCCTCCGAAATGCATTGCAATTTGTTGTTTTTTTTGTTTTTAGTTTTGTATCAATTTTGAATCTATGTGTAATTACGCTTATTATTAATATTATTATTATTTTACTATGTATGTTACGAACGAATGGAAATGTTATTTGTAATTGTATTCCCATCCCATCCATGGTTTTTCTGGTCTGTGTTTAAGATAAGTTGTTTCACACTGACTGTAGTAAGTTGAAACAATTGGCAACTTGCTAATTATTCTGTTGATGGTGCTTACTTGCTTACTTACTTAATGGGTTTTGGACTTTGCAGGTGTTCGGAAATTCCAATGAATAGCCTCGATTAGCTTGCCGTGTGCCGCGCCTCATTGGTCGCGCCTTACTTTGGAGTTACCGATTAATTGAAAAGTAAGTTGGAAATGTTTGTGGATATGCAGGGTGGGTTCAGAGTTATAGTAAAGTCAAAAGTGGATGGTGATTATAAAATATGATTGAATTACTCAGAAAATTAGGTGGAGGTGATATAACTCCTTTGGTCGCAATTCAAAACTAACAATTCGCAGTTTTCTATGTAATATTATAATGGGATTTGAGGTGACATAGAGTTGAGAAGATAATAAATCCCGTCATCGTAACTATAAGTTATGTTTTCTTCGTTAAAATTTCTCAGTTTTCAGAGGGGTACTGATTATATTTAAGCATGTTCCTTTTTAAATTTTTGTCACATAATTATTTGCCCGAACTCAATTAAGATCAGTTTGTTACTTTTTTTTTTTTTTTTTGCAGTGTGTCGAGCAAAAAAAGGAAGTGGTCGGAGGATTACGTGTGGTACGGGTTCACGTGTTTGATGGAACGGGACGGAAGTCAGCGTCCTCGATGCATGCTTTGCAATGTCAAGTTGAGCAACTCCAGCCTAGCACCAGCAAAACTACGGGAACACTTCAAAAAACTGCACGGCGAGGGGCAGTACAAAGACGCAACGCTGGATGAATTCAAATTGAAGAGAGTCCGATTCGACGCAAGTGCTACCTTGCCCACTCTCGGCTTCGTTCCAATTGACAAACCGATCCTCACCGCGTCGTATGAAGTTGCGTACCTGATCGCAAAGCAGGGCAAACCGCACACCGTTGGCGAGACACTCATCAAACCGGCCATGTTGAAGATGGCCAACATCATGCTGGGAAAAGCTGCTGAAAACAAGTTGTCTCTCGTTCCACTCTCAAATGACACCATCAGATGCAGAATCGACGACATGAGCGACGACATCCTCACCCAGGTAGTTGCAGATTTAGTCGCGAGCCTGACGAAATTCAGCCTTCAACTCGACGAAACCACCGACGTTTCGAATTTGAGCCAGCTCATCTTATTTGTGCGTTGTGTCAAAGGAGATGAGATCAAGGAAGACTTTCTGTTCTGCAAGCCTCTCACAACAACGACGGAGGCAGCTGACGTGAAGAAGCTTGTGGACGACTTCTTCAGAAGCAACGGCCTCTCGTGGAACAAGGTGTCTGCAGTTTGCTCGGACGGAGCTCCAGCCATGCTGAGATGCAACTCCGGTTTTGGAGTGCTGGTGAAGGCCGATGCACCACACATCATCGTCACGCACTGCGTCCTGCACAGACACGCGCTGGCATCAAAAACCCTGCCTCCAAAACTGGCCAATGTTCTGAAAATCGTCGTTGAAACTGTGAATTACGTGCGAAGCCATGCTCTGAATCATCGCATCTTCAAAGAGCTGTGCAATGAAATCGGCTCTGAATTCGAAGTCCTTCTCGACCACTCCAACGTTCGATGGTTATCACGAGGGAAGGTAGTGAGTCGTGTTTTTGCCTTGCATGTAGAATTAGCCCTGTTTTTGTGAGAACACTAGCATTGCCATGCAATGCACTTCCAAGAGTCAGAGTTCATCCTCGCCTTGGCGTACTTGGCTGACATCTTCGACGCACTCAATCATCTCAATTGCCAGATGCAGGGCGGTGGAGTGAATGTCATCGAATCTGAAGAAAAGCTGAGCGCTTTCCGAAAGAAGTTACCGTTGTGGAGGCGGCGAACAGAGAACGACAACTTCGTGAACTTTTCGCTACTGAACGAATGCGTGAGCGGGATCGAAGACGAGTCTGAAGTTGGAGGCACTGCTGTATCGGGGGAGCTGAAGCAAGCGATTGCCATGCACTTGGATGAGCTGGGAAAGTCATTTGACGGCTACTTCCCCGACCAAGAGCAATACCCAGCATGGGTGCAGCAGCCGTTTACTTTCGACGTTGCAACGGCAGATGTCAACGACCAATACCTCGACGACCTCATCGAACTGAACAGCAGAGCCAGACTCAACAACAACTCTTCGGCACAACAACGCTCTCAACGTTTTGGTGCCACCAAATGGAAGGGTATCCTCACATCGCTAGAATTACCCTTGAGATCCTCATGCCGTTCGTTACAACCTGCGAGCATGCGTTTTCGAAACTGGTGGACATTAAAACAAAGAAAAGGAGCAGGCTTGCATGCGAAAATGATTTGAGGGTGGCCCTTGCCAAAACAAAACAACGCATTTCCCAGATCGCCTCCCGAAAAGAAGAACAGAAAACGCATTAAGATGCAATTCTTCTTAATTTTTTTGGTCAAATTTGAGGGGTTCCGCGAGTGTTCGGTGGGTTTCGTTCGGGTTCTGCGCCTTTAAAAAGGTTAAGAATCACTGAATTAAGTACTCAGCACGTGGGGAGAGGGCGGAGCATCGTTTATGTATCGCCACTCACGTTTGTAAATGCTATCTCCAAAATTAATAAAATAATGAAGGAACAGAACGAGACCGCCAATGAACGTTAACAGACATGCACAGGATGCTGACCAACAAAGACATCGGAAGGTAATGTGTGCTCAGCAAACATACAGAGGAGCAGCTGTAATGATTCCGGATGAAGTGTTGGATAATATTGTTGAAGATCATCATTGCGGTGCGAGTCCGATGACGTCACCATGCGTGCACTGTGCTGCGAAACATTTCACTAATTAATAAACAGGACAAGGGAGCAGTTTATACTGTGTTGCTCCAAGAGAAAGGTTCAATTACCTCTAATATTTGCCGTACCTGCTCCATTGGAACAACTGCCGGGGTGGGGGGAGGGGGGTGAGACTGGGGCGGGGTAACGAGGAGACTTGGGGGGGGGGGTAACGAGGAGACTTGGGGGGGGGTAACGAGGAGACTTGGGGGGGGGGGGTAACGAGGAGACTGGGGGGGGGGTAACGAGGAGACTGGGGGGGGGTAACGAGGAGACTGGGGGGGGGGTAACGAGGAGACTGGGGGGGGTAACGAGGAGACTGGGGGGGGGTAACGAGGAGACTGGGGGGGGGTAACGAGGAGACTGGGGGGGGTAACGAGGAGACTGGGGGGGAGGGGTAACGATGCGACTGGGGGGGGGGGGTAACGAGGAGACTGGGGGGGGGTAATGAGGAGACTAGGGGGGGTAACGAGGAGACGGGGGGGGGTAACGAGGAGACTGGGGGGGAGGGGTAACGATGAGACTGGGGGGGTAACGAGGAGACTGGGGGGGGGGTAATGAGGAGACTGGGGGGGGGTAATGAGGAGACTGGGGGTGGGGTAACGAGGAGACTGGGGGAGGGGTAACGAGGAGACTGGGGGGGTAACAAGGAGACTGGGGGAGGATAACGAGGAGACTGGGTGGGTAATGAGGAGACTGGGGGGGGGGGGTAACGAGGAGATTGTGTGGGTAACGAGGAGACTGGGTGGGTAACGAGGAGACTGGGGGTGGGGTGGGTAATGAGGAGACCGGGGGTGGGTAACGAGGAGAACGGGGGGAGGGGGGTTAACATGGAGACTGGGGGAGTGGGTAACGAGGAGACTGGGGGAGTGGGTAACGAGGAGACTGGGGGAGTGGGTAACGAGAAGACTGGGGGAGCGGGTAACGAGAAGACTGGGGAGGGGGTAACGAGGAGACTGGGGGAAGGGTAACGACGAGACTGGGGGGAGTAAGGAGGAGACCGGAGGGGGTAACGAGGAGACTGGGGGGGGGGGTAACGAGTATACTGGGGGAGGGTAACGAGGAGACTGGGTGGGAAGTTAATGAGACTGGGGGGGAAGGTGATGAGGAGACTAAGGGGGTTGGGGGGGTAACGAGACCAGGGGGTAACGAGGAGAATGGGGGGTAACGAAGAGACCTGGGGGTGGCAACGAGGAGACCTGGGGGTGGTAACGAGGAGATGGGGTGGTAACGAGGAGATTGGGGGGGGGTGGTAACAAGGAGGCTGGGGGGGGGTAACGAATATACTGGGAGGGGGGTAACGAAGAGAAGATACTGGGGGAGGGGTAATGAGGAGACTGGGGGATGGGAGGTAACGAGGAGACTGGGGGGGGGGGGTAACTAGGAGACTGGGGGGGGGGGTAACGAGGAGACCGGTGGGGTAACGAGGAGACTGGGGGGGGGGGGAGGTAATGAGGAGATTGGGGGGAGGAGGATGAGGAGACTTGGGGGGGTGTATAGACAGGAGATTGGGGGTGGGTGGGTAGAGAGAAGACTGGCGGGGGTGGGAGAGAAGACTGGGGGCAAGGGAGAGTAGACTGGGGGATGGGGAGAGGAGTGAGGAGGAGTTGGAAAGGAATGAGGGGGGGGGAGGCGGAGTAAAGTCCCAACTCCCCTGTGCGTGTGTGTGTCTGACCCACTCCCCCGTGTGTGCGCGTGTGTGACCCACTCCCCCATGTGTGCGCATGTGTGACCTACTCCCCCGTGTGCGCACGTGTGACCCACTCCCCCGTGTGTGTGCATGTGTGACCCACTCCCCCATGTGCGCACGTGTGTGACCCACTCCCCCGTGTGTGCATGTGTGTGACCCACTCCCCCGTGTGTGCGCGTGTGTGACCCACTCCCCCGTGTGTGCGCGTGTGTGACCCACTCCCCCGTGTGTGCGCGTGTGTGACCCACTCCCCCGTGTGTGCGTGTGTGTGACACACTCCCCCATGTGCGGGCGTGTGTCAACCACTCCCCCGTGTGTGGGGGCGTGTGTGACCCACTCCCCCGTGTGTGCGCGTGTGTGACCCACTCCCCCGTGTGTGCGCGTGTGACCCACTCCCCCGTGTGTGCGCGTGTGACCCACTCCCCCGTGTGTGCGCGTGTGACCCACTCCCCCGTGTGTGCGCGTGTGTGACCCACTCCCCCTTGTGTGCGTGTGTGTGACCCACTCCCCCGTGTGTGCGCGTGTGTGACCCACTCCCCCGTGTGTGCGCGTGTGACCCACTCCCCCTTGTGTGCGCGTGTGTGACCCACTCCCCCGTGTGTGCGCGTGTGTGACCCACTCCCCCGTGTGTGCGCGTGTGTGACCCACTCCCCCGTGTGTGCGCGTGTGTGACCCACTCCCCCGTGTGTGCGCGTGTGTGACCCACTCCCCCGTGTGTGCGCGTGTGTGACCCACTCCCCCGTGTGTGCGCGTGTGTGACCCACTCCCCCGTGTGTGCGCGTGTGTGACCCACTCCCCCATGTGTGCGCGTGTGTGACCCACTCCCCCATGTGTGTGCGTGTGTGACCCACTCCCCCGTGTGTGCGCGTGTGTGACCCACTCCCCCGTGTGTGCGCGTGTGACCCACTCCCCCCTGGGGGCGCGTGTGTGACCCACTCCCCCTTGTGTGCGCGTGCGTGACCCACTCCCCCGTGTGTGTGCGTGTGTGACCCACTCCCCCGTGTGTGTGCGTGTGTGACCCACTCCCCCATGTGTGTGCGTGTGTGACCCACTCCCCCGTGTGTGTGCGTGTGTGACCCCCTCCCCCATGTGTGTGCGTGTGTGACCCACTCCCCCGTGTGTGTGCGTGTGTGACCCACTCCCCCGTGTGTGTGCGTGTGTGACCCACTCCCCCATGTGTGTGCGTGTGTGACCCACTCCCCCGTGTGTGTGCGTGTGTGACCCACTCCCCCGTGTGTGCGTGTGTGACCCACTCCCTCGTGTGTATGTGTGTGTGTGACCCACTCCCCCGTGTGTGTGCGTGTGTGACCCACTTTCCCGTGTGTGTGCGTGTGTGACCCACTCCCCCGTGTGTGTGGGCGTGTGTGACCCACTCCCCCATGTGTGTGTGTGTGTGTGTGTGTGTGACCCACTCCCCCATGTGTGTGCGTGTGTGACCCACTCCCCCGTGTGTGTGCGTGTGTGACCCACTCCCCCGTGTGTGTGCGTGTGTGACCCACTTTCCCGTGTGTGTGCGTGTGTGACCCACTCCCCCGTGTGTGTGGGCGTGTGTGACCCACTCCCCCATGTGTGTGTGTGTGTGTGTGTGTGTGACCCACTCCCCCATGTGTGTGCGTGTGTGACCCACTCCCCCATGTGCGTGTGTGACCCACTCCCCCGTGTGTGCGTGTGTGACCCACTCCCCCATGTGTGCGTGTGTGACCCACTCCCCCGTGTGTGCGTGTGTGACCCACTCCCCCGTGTGTGTGTGTGACCCACTCCCCTGTGTGTGCGTGTGTGACCCACTCCCCCGTGTGTGCGTGTGTGACCCACTCCCTCGTGTGTATGTGTGTGTGTGTGTGTGTGTGTGTGTGTGTGTGTGTGTGTGACCCACTCCCTGGTACAGTGTGTGTGATGTGGGAGGGATGTGGGCGGGGAGTGAGAGGATTTGAGCTCTTGAAGTCACATTTTACATGAGATGCAATGACACATTTCAAACTGTATTTCCCATGTACACACACATGCATTCACATGTTATTAGAAGTAAATATATTGTGTAGATTACATCATTTGTGGATCTGATAAATTGCCAGTAACCATTTTGTAAAACTGAATGTGCAGCAACTAAATGAAGATGTTCAAAACACAGGTCCATGCCCGTGGGAATCCCACGAGTGACCCCACTAGTATATTCGTATATAGTCGACAATAAATTACAACTGGTTGGTCTCTTCAAACTTTGTCAGCCTTATTACTTGCAAAATCGAAGATTTTTAAAGTATATTGGTCGGTTCCGTTTGTGGTTGTCTGTTTCTCTGTTTGTCACCGGCCTACAGGTCACAATTCTAAACCTATCGTCACGAAACTTCACCAAGTTGTATAAGTCATCCCAATTGAGAAGTCTATTGATTTTGAGGTCAAAGGTCATCTGGAGGTCAAATTTCTAAAATCGCCATTTTAAATCCGATTGACTTGAAAATTGAATAGCATTTGCATATCAAGTCACTAAATTGGAAATTAACTATTTCTGAGGTCAAAATGTCAAATTAAGGTCAAATTAAAAAAATCAATTTTCATCTAAAAAGCCATCAATTCTCAACCGATTGACTTGAAAATTGAACAGCATTTGCATATCGAGTCACTAAATTGGGAAACATACTTTTTAGGTCAAAAGGTCAAAGGCCAACTCAAGGTCAACCTTCCAAAATTATCATTTTCATCTGAAAAATCGTCAATTTTCTTCCTATTGACCCGAGCTTTGATCAAGATTGTCAGTTTTTATCTTGATGAAATGGACAATTTGCTGTATCAATGGGATTTTTTTTCTTGGGGAGGGGGGTGGGCGTATTTTGCAAGTATCGTGCTCCGCATGACGTCTTCTTGTTTTTTCAATTGATAACGTTACCAATAACAGAAGCAATCGCATGATGTGAGGAATTCTCATCTTGCAAAATCATGTTTATTGTAGGGATTGTGGGGAATCATCTTTACGGGAGTCGCCTAAGCCCTAAGAGATTGTGGAATTGTTGGGACTCCCATCATGTATGGTGGGGATTGTGGGAGATTACCTTTACAGGGTCGCATGAAGGATTGTGATATTTGGGAATCCCATTTCGTGTGCATTGTGGGGAAATAATGTTTACAGAGTCGCATAAATCACCTTTATCTTTACAATCAGGACTTGAGGGAGGCATCATGCTGAAAAATTGCGAGAGACCATCATGCATTCGCCGAGAAACCACTTGGGAATTTGCGGTGCATTCACCGTCGGTCCAGCCTGCCCACATCTGGCACTTCAACGGGGATTCCCTTTTGTCCCAACATTGGGTCCGGGTGTGGAGTCTTCTCCTTCTACAAGAGTCGCCCGGTTTGGCGATCTGGCTCTCGTCCGGTAGACATGTTGGGCGGCCTGATTGGGAAGTTCTTGTTCCCAGTCATGTTTTCCAAACCTTGCGGTATCTGATTGAAGATAGAGTGAGGTTTTCTCTACTGATGGGTCTCGGTGACCTCCTGGTGACCGCATACTCCCGAGGTGTGTGGCTACATGGCAAGGGGTCAGCAAAACAGATGCATGTGTCCTTCATGGAGGATATTGTACTGATTGGTGTAATGGAGATGAGTGTATTAGCCTGAGGCTGAAGGTGCAGCAGGTGTGGGTGGCATGAGAGGTGCAGAGGGTACGAGCAATAATGAGAGTGTGAAGTGTGCTGCTGGTGTTTGAGGTGCAGAAGACGTGGGCCGTGACAGAGTGAGTGTGATGGGCGCAGGTGAGAGTGTGGGTAAAAGCGGGGTTGCAGGCTGTGGAATTGGGGGTACTGCAGTTGAAGGGGTTTCAAAATGGGCGATTGCATTGAGGGTGCGGTTTGTGCAGTCAGTGTTGGATGGAGGAGCTGGAAGCTGGAGTGGATGGCAAGGGGCACGACAGTTGCTGCAAGTGAGATGTGATTTAATGAGCAATAAAACTTGAGAATGAGAATAATAATAATAATAATAATATAATAATACATTTATTTTGTATAGCGCTTTTCAAGAAACCCAAAGACGCTTTGACATAGTACGTAAAACAAAGACAAAAAAGACAAAAATACATAATTAAATAACCAAACAGAAAGGAAGGAGAAGAGACGGTCAGGGGTTGAATGTGGTGTTGAACAGGTGGGTCTTGAGTGATGATTTGAATGTGGTGAGTGAGGAGGAGTCTATGATTGTTTGAGGTAGTGAGTTCCAGAGTGTGGAAGCGGCGATGGAGAAGGCCATGTCCCCCCAGGATCTGAGTTTGGTCCGGATGGGGGGGGGGGCGGACAGGAGGTTGGCAGCAGCAGAGCGGAGGGTGCGGGTGGGAGTGTGTCTGGGGAGGAGGTCAGTCAGGTAGGATGGGGCCAGGTTATGGAGGGCTTTGTAGGTCAGGAGGAGGATTTTGTACTGGATTCTCTGGGAGATGGGGAGCCAGTGGTGCTTGTGAAGGACGGGGGTGATGTGGTCCCAGGCCCGGGAGTGGGTGAGTAGACGGGCAGCGGAGTTCTGAATGTATTGAAGTTTATTGATGATATTTGAGGGTGAACCATAGAGGAGGCTGTTGCAGTAGTCCAGACGGGAAGTGATGAAGGCGTGGATGAGGGTTTCTGCAGCTGTGGAGGATTGGGCTGGACGGAGACGGGCAATGTTTTTCAGATGAAAGAAGGCTGTCTTGGTGATCTGTTTAGTGTGTTTGGCGAGGGAGAGGGTTTGGTCAAAGATGATGCCAAGATTCCGGATGTGAGGGGAGGTGGATACTGGGATACCGTCGATGTTGAGGGTGAAGTTGCGGGTGGATTTGGTGAGCGTTTTTGGTCCAATAATGATTATTTCGGATTTATCACAGTTTAGTTTGAGGAAGTTGATTTGAAGCCAGGATTTTATTTCAGTGATGCAGTTTATCAGGATAGAGAGGGTGACGGTGGAAATTGACTTGGCGGAAATGAAAAGCTGGATGTCATCGGCAAAGCAGTGGAATTGGAGACCATGACGACGGATTAAGTGACCAAGGGGGAACAGGTACAGGATGAAGAGGAGGGGACCGAGAACTGAACCTTGGGGGACACCTTGGGGGAGGGGAGCGGTGGGGGATTTGCAGTTATTGATGGAGATGAACTGGTGCCTGTCAGAGAGGTATGATTTGATCCAAGAAAGGGCAGTGCCAGTGATGTTGAAGGTGGTTTCAAGTCGGGTAAGGAGGATGATGTGATTGATGGTGTCAAAGGCGGCGCTGAGGTCGAGAAGGATGAGAATGTTGAGGTTACTGGCGTCGGAGGAGAGGAGAAGGTCGTTTGTGATTTTGAGGAGTGCAGTTTCCGTACTGTGGTTGAGGTGGAATCCGGATTGGAATGTTTCATACAGGTTATTGGCAGAGAGGTGATGTTTGAGTTGCGTGCCTACAGCGCGTTCCAAAACTTTTGACAGAAAGGGTATGTTGGAGATGGGTCTGAAGTTATTTGGGGTGTCAGGGTTGAGTCCAGGTTTTTTCAGAATGGGGGTGACAGCAGCGATTTTGAGGGATGGTGGGACGATGCCAGTAGACAGGGAGGAGTTTATCGTTGCAGTGATAAGTGGAGAGAGAGCAAGAAGGCAAGCCTTAACAAAGCTGGAAGGGATGGGGTCCAGAGTGCAGGTGGCAGTTTTCATTCCTGTGAGGAGTTCAGAGAGGTCAGTAGGGGAGACTGGGGAAAACTGAGATAGGGGTTGGCAGGATAAGGGGGGGCAGATGGTTTGAGGGGGAGCAAGTGAGGTGGTGGTTAAGCTGCTGTAGATGTTGTCTATCGTGCTTTGGAAGAATGAAAGGAAAGAAATGGAATTGTCGACTGTGAATGACTGGGTGGTGGTATCCAGGGGGCTGAGGAGTTTGTTTATTGTGGAGAAGAGTGCTTTTGGGTTTCCGGAGCCAGAGTGGATTATTTGAGAGTAGTAGGTGGAGCGGGCGCGGGAGAGGGCATCTTTGTAGTGCTGCAGGTGGCCTTTGTAGGCTTGGGAGTGGATTGTGAGACCTGTTTTATTACGGAGTCTTTCAAGTTGGCGGGCACGGGTTTTCATCAGGCGGAGTTCAGGGGTAAACCAGGGAGCAGAATGGGTGAAGGAAACTGTTTTGGTTTTTATAGGCGCAAGCTGGTCGAGGCAGGAGGAGAGAGTGTGGTTGTAGTAGTCAGTGAGGTCAGAGGGGCTGTGCAAATCAACGAAGGGAGAGGTGGACATCTTTTCGGAGAGGGAAGATGAGAATGAGGTAGGTGAAAGAGAGTTTAGCTTACCGAAGTTGATTATGCGTTTTTGCCTTGGTGCTGGGGTGGGAATGTTGATGGTCATAGTGATGGCTAAGTGATCGGAGAGGGTGAGGTCAGAGCCAGAGAGATGGTGTAGATTTAGTCCAATAGAACAGACAAGGTCCAGAATGTGACCACGGTTATGGGTGGGAAAGTTGACATGTTGAGTGAGGTTAAAGCAATTAAAAATATCAATGAAGTCAGCGGTTATTGTGGAGTCAGTGGAGTCCATGTGGATATTGAAATCACCGAGGAGGAGGGTTGAGGGGGAGAAGGAACAGAGCTGGGTCACAAAGTAAGAGAAGTCAGACAAGAATGATGGGTGTGGTTTGGGAGGGTGGTAGACAACTGCCATGACGGACTGTGTGTAACAATAAAGTTTAAAAGTCAGGTGTTCAAATGATGGAGCAGATGAGATGGAGATGAGGCTGGTCTTGATGTCCTGTCGGTGTATTACAGCAATTCCACCACCTCAGCCCTCCGAGCGTGGTTTAACCATTGGGTGTAGTGAGGTTGAGTGAGAGGTAGTCCAGAGGTTGTTGCCAGGTTTCAGTCAGACAGAGAAAGTCTAGTTTATTGTCCAGAATGAAGTCGTTCAAGATGCGGCTTTTATTGTTGAGGGACCGGGTATTGAACAGAGTAAGCTTCATATTGCTTTGTATGGTGCGGATGGACTCGGGTGATTTTGCCAGGGCTTGCAGACAGGGGGCGCGTTCGTGTATGTTGCTGTGATGACGTAATCGACGGGTGAGAGTGCGCTCAGCTGACCAGCGTGAGGGGATGGAGTGACCTGTCTGGGAGTAAACAAACTTGCGACCGGAGCCTCTATGGATGTATCTGGGTCGTCGTAGGAGTCCGTGGTTTTTTATGACAGAGATGCATGGCGGAGTGGAGTGGTTGTTGAGTTGAAGAAGCCTAGCGGCGGAGTACCTCAGTGCCATGCCAGGCAGGGGCGAAGGGGCACAGAGCCCGGAGAGGTCAGCCGGCAGCCGCAGGCTGGCTGACCAAAGCGCCAGGCACAACAGGCTGGTCCAGAGCACGACACGCGAGGAGGGTCGAGGAATGAAGATGAGCAGCCCGACCCGAGGACCAATAGAGAGCCGAGGACGAGCAAGCCGGGAGACGAGGAGGCAGCCGGGCAACAGCCAGCGAGTGTCCTGCAGCTCGACGACCGCAGCGGTGGCCAACAGGGAGCCAGCCAACCGTCCAGGCAACCCACAGGATAGCAACCCAAGAAACAAAAGGCAGGACAGGTGCGAGATGCCCGGGAGCGGGCAGGAGGCAATGGCAGAAGAGCCGGACAGGTGAAGCCGGGAGGATCAAGCAGAGAGCAGACCCGTCGGCCAAAACGCCACCAAGATTACTAGAATAGCAGATTCCGTACCTTTCGATTCCGTATTCCGTACCATCAAAAGCAGATTCCGTTATCCAGCCGGAGAACGCGCGGCACGTGCGCCTTCCGTTGGAGAACAAACAGCACCAGCGTCCCCATACGCGACGCCATGGTGGCGTCCACAATCCACAAATCAAAGTCCACAATCCACAAAGTCCGCAGTCCACAAATCCAATCCAATCCACAATCAACAAAAGGCAGGACAGGTGTGAGATGTCAGGTCAGAAAAGTAGAAGCAGACCCTGTACATCCATCCAGTCCGAGAAGCGGCGAACATGCAGCGCCAGCGTCCCCTCACAACGAATAAATTTTTGTATGGTGCAGAGTAGGTATATGCCAGTAAAGTGCAGAAAAAGACAAGGGTGGTTGAGCAGGGAAGTTTATAGTTTAATTAAGGATAGGCAGAAGTCATTTGTTAAGTACAAAATAGCAGGACTACAGTCTAAGGGTTTTCCAGTCTTTCTAATGGGGGAACTTGTTAGCTGGCATCTGTGACGTGTGGGCGTACGACAATGACCACGACAGCACTTGCAGTACTCAAACAATAACTGTATTGAAACAAAGGTACAGTAGCATACGTAGGTAAAATATTCACTGTTTTCGGCAGTCGGTCGAAATCTGCATCCGCGTGCAGTGTTCCCTTGGATGCTCACGATTCTCCTCTGGGATGGTCCAATGAATGGTCGGCCTTGGATTCCTGCTCCACTTCAAGTTGCCCGAATAATCCTCTGGGCCGGCCCATTCAGTATAATCAGCGCTCAAAAGGCGACCTCAAGCTTTTCCGGAGACGCAGGTATTCCACCCGACACACAGTCCAAATGAGTCTTGCTGTACTGGCAAAGTTGCACCTCTAATGTGGCTTGCAAACGTATGAGTATCGCTTTGCAACGCCTCGCACAGCGACTTGCACACCTGGTCCTCTGACTGTTCGACCTCACGCTCCTCATGCACCAACCAAGAACTGTCGAGAGAGGAAGAGAGGAAGAGAGAGATTGAAAGAGATTGAAAGAGAGTGAAAGAGTGAAAGAGAGTGAAAGAGAGTGAAAGAGTGAAAGAGAGTGAAAGAGAGTGAAAGACAGAAAGAGAAAGAGAAAGACAGAAAAAGCAAGAAAGAGAAAACGCCGAGAGACCACATTCACCAACTAGATGGTATTCATAGAATTCTTACCCTGCGGCTGCGCAGTCAACTTGGTGTGAGCCAACTCTTCTGTTTTTGAACGTTTGTTTTTTTGATCCAATATGGCTGCCAGACCAGGTGAGCGATGACATCATTAATTTATATTCTCTAAATAATTGTTGCATAGATCATGCTCAATAAATTTCAAACTGATCAGACTAAGCGTTGTCCCTGTGGAATTATGACGTCATAATTATGGCACCAATGACGTCGTCGTTAACAACACCTATTCCCCATATTGAGTTATTTACAATGAGCAACGTTTCAATTGTTTCCATAGAGCGGTTTTGGAGATATAGAGGCGCAACGTTTTTCGGTTTTTCCAAGATGGCACTGTAACACATGACCTCTGACATCATGATTATCATTAAAATATTCTAAAGGAGGAGGTGCTCCTTTGGTGAAAATTTCGTGTCCATCAGAGCAACAGTTGCTGAAATTTTTAAAATAATGATCAGATGGATAAGTGTTGTATTTGTCGAATTATGACATATAACGAAGGCACATATGACATCATCATTAACATATGTTATTCCCCATGGTGAGTACTTGACAATGAGCCATGTTTCAATTTTTTCCATGAAGCAGTTTTGGAGATATAGAGGTGCAACCTTTTTTTCGTTTTTTCCAAGATGGCGCCTGTAACACATGACCTATGATGTCATGATTATCATTAAAATATTCTACATGAGTAGGCGCTCCTATGGTGAAAATTTAATGTCAATCGGACCAACAGTTGCCGAGAAAATGAATTTTTAAAATGCTGACACAACACACACTTTACTGAAATGCAGACATAAATTTTATATTTTCGTCAAAAATCGTCGGAATTTCGCCAAATCTGTTTTGGTCGTGTGTTAATACACCTCAGCGATTGACAAATCTGAAATCAGAATTTTATTTGAGGTCAAAATGACCCTGTGAGGTCGCTCTGTACTTTGCCTGCTCGTCATGTGTAGTGTGATAATCAATTCCATGCCCAATAGAGAAGTTTTTTTCTTCTTAACGCAATAACTTCTAGCTTCCAGACCGTACATCCAATCATCTTGAAATTTTGCCCACTTGTTACACTTCATTACCTCTACAATAATATAAAGTTTCACGTTGATCAACGAAGCGGTTAAAGAGATATAAATTTTTAAATATTTCCGTTTAATTATTTATATCTGCCAAACCATGTGACCTATCGCAGATTCCAAAAGGTCATTTTAGTAGACTGATATGCTGAACACATATGTGAAGTTTCACCTTGATAGGATCAAAAATGAGGGAGGAGCTATGTTTCAAAAGTTTATGCTTAAAAACGTCATAACTCCAAAACCATGTGACGCATTATGTCATGCTCGTTGACTTTTTTGTTCGTCATGGGTATGCGATTCTTTCTGAAATGTTTGGTCTCGATCTGTTCAATCGTTTTGGAGAAAATTGGATTTTAGTGGTTTTTCAGGCTTTTCACTCAAAACAAGATGGCGGCCGAACCACGTGACCTACGACGTCATTATAATTTTATTTCTAAATCAATTTATACCAACAAGATGCACAAGAAATTTCATCCTGATCGGATAAAGCTTTTTACTTGTCGAATTATGATGTCATAACAGAGGCACCTTTGCCGTCATCATTCACATGTTATTCCGCATGGAGAGTTCTTTGCAATGAGACCTGTCTCAATTATTTCTGTGCAGCGGTTTTTGAGATATAGAGGTGCAAAGTTTTTTGTTTTTCCCAAGATGGCGTCCGTACCACGTGACCTGTGACGTCATAATATTCACTAAAATATTCTACAGGTGGAGGCCCTCTTATGGTGAAAATTTCATGTCATTCAGTCCAATGGTTGCTGAGAAAATGAATTTTTAAAATGCTGACACGGCACACACACACTACTTTACTGAAATGCAGACACGTACGTACATACACACATACATACATACATACATACATACATACATACATGATGAATGCTTAACCCTGCTTCTCGCTTCACGAGCGCAGGGTAACCAGGAAGCGCCGAGAGAGGAGGAGAGCTGAGGACCTCCGAGTATTTATCAAAAATCATCGCGACGTTTTAATCACACATCATTCTTTCTCTGCACATTGGAAACACGGAGGTATATAATAAACCTGGAGAGCCAATGATGGCTGTCGGCTGAAGCTAGCGGAAGTTGCTTGGCGGCCATATTGGGAAGCCGATTGTGTCTGCGTCCGTGTTTGATCTCACAATCAGCTGATCTCACAATTTCTGATTCATTTTGGATGCTTACCGACTGTAAGGAGTCTTATTTGTGAACGCGCTGTTTCAAAATGCCACAGTGTGTTGCATTTGACTGCACAAATACCTCAGGGAAGGCCTCCACATGCACATTTCACAAGTCAGTGACAAACCGCGATCGCGGGTGTTCTGCTTTTTCAGTTTTTGGCGTGGTCACGGTGGTGGGGCTAGGTAATTAAGTTTCAATGAAGTTTGAACACTGTGTTTGAATTTGATGATGTTAGACCACGCGCAGGGTGTGCAATACGACACAGATCTCAAATATAACTGTATTGTGTATTCACTAGGGCTATGTGAGTATGTCAGACTGATGTCTGATTGACTCATTCATTGATTCAGATTGAAGTATCGAGATTGACTCGTCAGCTCGTGATAATAATAATAATAATAATAATTCATTTATTTTGTATAGCGCTTTTCCAGAAGCCCAAAGGCGCTTTGACAGAGTGGAAAACATAATGCATAACAATACATGAAAACAACAATTGCAAAAAGACAAGAATCAAGAAAACAAACAGCAGCGATATACGGCATATATATAAGACAAGAATCAAAAAGACAAGACAAGAATCAATAGGGAAATATTTAAAGCAAAAGGAGGGAGAAGGAGAAGAGATAGTCAGGGGTTAAATGCTGTGGGTTGAATGTTGAATGCAGCGTTGAACAGGTGGGTCTTTAGTGATGTTTTGAATGTGGTGAGTGAGGAGGAGTCTCTGATGGTGTGAGGTAGTGAGTTCCAGAGGGTGGGAGCAGCGATGGAGAAGGCCCTGTCCCCCCAGGATCTGAATTTGGTCCGGATGGAGGGGGTCAGGAGGTTGGTACCAGCAGAGCGGAGGTTGCGGGTGGGAGTGTGTCTGGAGAGGAGGTCAGCCAGGTAGGATGGGGCCAGGTTATGGAGGGCTTTGTATGTCAAGAGGAGGATTTTGTACTGGATTCTCTGGGGGATGGGGAGCCAGTGAAGCTTGTAAAGGACGGGGGTGATGTGGTCACGGGTCCGGGAATGAGTGAGTAGACGGGCAGCGGAGTTCTGAATGTATTGGAGTTTATTGGTGATTTTTGAGGGTGAACCATAGAGGAGGCTATTGCAGTAGTCCAGACGGGAGGTGATGAAGGCGTGGATGAGGGTTTCTGCAGCCGTGGAGGAGAGGGATGAGCGGAGACGGGCAATGTTTTTCAGGTGAAAGAAGGCTGACTTTGTGATCTGTTTAGTGTATTTGTCGAAGGAAAGGGTTTGGTCAAAGATGACGCCAAGATTCCGGATGTGAGGGGAGGTGGATACTGGGATACCGTCGATGTTGAGGGCAAAGTTATGGGTGGATTTTGTGAGCGTTTTTGGGCCAATGATGATTATTTCAGATTTATCACAGTTAAGCTTGAGGAAGTTGATTTGAAGCCAGGATTTTATTTCAGTGATGCAGTTTGTCAGGATAGAGTGGGTGTCGGTGGAGACGGACTTGGTGGAGATGAAAAGCTGGATGTCATCGGCGAAGCAGTGGAATTGGAGACCATGACGGCGGATTAAGTGACCGAGCGGGGACAGGTAAAGGATGAAGAGGAGGGGGCCAAGAACTGAACCTTGGGGGACACCTTGGGGGAGGGGAGCAGTGGGGGATTTGCAGTTATTGATGGAGATGAACTGGCATCTGTCAGAGAGGTATGATTTAATCCAAGAGAGGGCAGTGCCGGTGACGTTAAAGGTGGATTCAAGTCGGGTGAGGAGGATAGTGTGATCGATGGTGTCAAAGGCAGCGCTGAGGTCGAGGAGGACGAGAATGTTGAGGTTGCCAGCGTCAGAGGAGAGGAGAAGGTCGTTGGTGATTTTGAGGAGAGCAGTTTCAGTACTGTGGTTGGAGCGGAATCCGGATTGGAATGTTTCATACAAGTTATTGGCAGAGAGATGATGTTTGAGTTGAGTGGCTACAGCGCGTTCCAAAACTTTTGACAGAAAGGGTAGGTTGGAGATGGGTCTGAAGTTGTTTAGGGTGTCAGGGTTTAGACCAGGTTTTTTTAGAATGGGGGTAACAGCAGCAATTTTGAGGGAAGGTGGGACGATGCCTGTAGACAGGGAGGAGTTTATTGTTGCAATGATAAGTGGAGAGAGAGCAGGGAGGGAGGCTTTGACAAAGCTGGAGGGGATGTGGTCAAGAGTGCAGGTGGCAGTTTTCATTCCTATGAGGAGTTCAGAGAGGTCAGTAGGAGAGATTGGGGAGAACCGAGACAGGGGATGGCAGGACAAGGGGGGGCAGGTGGTTGGAGGGGGAGCGGGTGCGGCGGTGGTCAAGCTGTTGTAGATGTTGTCAATTTTGCGTTGGAAGAAAGAGAGGAAGGAGATGCAGTTGTCTACTGTGAATGACTGGGTGGTGGTGTTCAGGGGGCGGAGGAGTTTGTTTATTGTCGAGAAGAGTGCTTTTGGGTTTCCGGAGCCAGAGTGGATAATTTGAGAGTAGTAGGCAGAGCGGGCGCGGGAGAGGGCATCTTTGTAGTGTTGTATGTGGTCCTTGTAGGCTTGGGAGTGAACTGTGAGACCCGTTTTATTGCGGAGTCTTTCAAGTTGGCGAGCACGAGTTTTCATCAGGTGGAGTTCAGGGGTAAACCAGGGAGCAGAATGGGTGAAAGAAACTGTTTTGGTTTTTACAGGCGCAAGCTGGTCAAGGCAGGAGGAGAGAGTGTGGTTGTAGTAGTCAGTGAGGTCGGAAGGGGTGTGGAGGTCAATGAAGGGAGAAGTGGACATTTTTTCAGAGAGGGTGGATGAGAATGAGGTAGGTGAAAGAGCGTTTAGCTTACGGAAGTTGATTGTGCGATAATGCCTTGGTGTTGGGGCGGGGATGTTGATGGTCAGAGTGATGGCTAAGTGGTCAGAGAGGGTGAGGTCGGAGCCATAGAGATGGTGCAAATTTAATCCAGTGGAGCAGACAAGGTCCAAAATGTGACCACGGATATGGGTAGGAAAGTCGACATGTTGAGTGAGGTTAAAGCAGGTGAGTAAATCAGTGAAGTCAGTGGTTATTGTGGAGTCAGTGGAGTCCATGTGGATATTGAAATCACCAAGGAGGAGGATTGAGGGGGAGAGGGAACATAGCTGGGTCAGAAAGTAGGAGAAGTCAGACAGGAATGATGGGTGTGGTTTGGGAGGGCGGTAGACGACAGCCATGACTGACTGCGTGTGACCAGAGAGTTTTAAAGCCAGGTGTTCAAATGATGGAGCAGATGAGATGGAGATGAGGTTGGTCTTGATGTCTTGACGGTGGATAACGGCAATTCCACCACCTCGGCCCTCCGAGCGTGGTTTATTGACGTAGGAATATCCATTGGGTGTGGTGAGGTTGAGTGTGTAGTAGTCCAGAGGTTGTTGCCAGGTTTCGGTGAGACAGAGAAAGTCCAGTTTGTTATCCAGGATGTATTCGTTCAGGATGAGGCATTTATTGTTGAGGGACCGGGTGTTGAACAGGGTGAGCTTGATGTTGTTTTGAACAGCAGGGATGAATTCAGGTGATTTAGCCAGGGTTCGTAGGCAAGAGGTGCGATCGTGTGGGTTGCTGTGACCAGGTGCGCTGGGACGAAGAGTGAGAGTGCGCTGAGCCGACCAGAGGACGGGGATGGAGTGACCTGATTGCAAATAAACAAACTTGCGACCGGAGCCACGGTGAATGTACCTGGGTCGTCGGAGGAGTCCATTTGATTTGATGGCAGAGATGCATGATGGGGTGGAGCGGGTATTGAGCAGAAGAAGCCTTGCGGCGGAGTACTTCAGAGCCATGCCAGGCAGGAGCGAAGGGACGAGTACGAGGCCAAGGTCGAGGAGGCAAAGCGGCAAACGCAGCGGCAAACGCAGCGGCAAACGCAGCGGCAAACGACTGCAGCCGCTAATCAAGACCACAGCGGCAAACAAGGCCACAAGGCCACCGGCAAACAAGGCCACGGCCACAATCAACGGGAGCGGGCCTTTCGAATTCCGTATTCCGTACCATCAAAAGCAGATTCCGTTATCCAGCCGGAGAACACGCGGCACGTGCGGGTGTGAAAAGGCAGGACAGGTGTGAGATGTCAGGTCAGAAAGGTAGAAGCAGACCCTGTACATCCATCCAGTCGGAGAAGCGGCGAATATGCAACGCCAGCGTCCTCTCGCAACCGAACCCGGAAGACATTGTCAAGTGATTTAATTTGTGATGAGCTTAACTTAATTGTCCAGTCTACTACTGTCAGGGTTTCCATGCCCTCCTGTGTCACTCGTGAGCAGAAAGAGCAAATGGGGGTTACTTGTGGAAGGTACGAAAGTCCGACACATGGCAAACATTAGCAGATGAAGTTGTATTTAACTATACATATGAAACTCAAAATATTATTTTGATATGGAGTCGTTTTGACTCGGATGTTTTGACTGCCCTCTGAGGTTTTGACCCGCAACCACATTTTGTGACCACAACGTATTTTGTTTCAAGGTTTCCAAAGGATAAGGACTTGTGCTCCCGATGGACATCTGCCCTGAGAAGGGAGTCCTTCTACCCCACCCCAGGCACCACAGTTCTGTGCAGTGATCACTTCAATGAGAGTGACTTCGACAGGACTGGTCAAACCGTCCGACTGAAGCCGAAGTACTCGAAGTACTCGATGCATGTCACATGCTTAAACTTGCAAGAAACTGTCTTGGATCCATGAAAATGATGGAGGATGGCAACAAAAAAGTCATCGCGTGGAAATACATCCAGGCACTCTTTGATCTGCAGAAGAGGGAAGGCTTGCGTCTGGGAAATAAGCTCTCCCGGAAACACATCGAGTGGAAGAGCAATGTCATGAAGGTGGACACAGCGCTCAGACATTGAGCACTAGTGTGGCAGATGCAATTCGGTTTTGCAGGGACACTTTGCAACTATCAGAATTTCAGGGCAGTGGGGCTACCTGCCAATACATTGAAACATTGGACAAACTGTTTGACATTCTAAATTCTCGCAATCCATTGGCACGAAACTACAAGGCACCACTCATGACATCACGAGAAGGACTTTTCCTGCCATTCCTGGATACTGCCTACAGTTACTTGTCCAACATCAAAAACATGAATGGTCAAGTTATGACCAATACGCGTTTGAAAACCCCCTTCATTGGTTTCATGATCTGCATAGAGAGTGTCACAATTTTGTATTTCACATATGTCAAACCTGCCTCATCTCCCCTGCGATACCTGCTTACGTACAAAATGAGCCAAGACCACATTGAACTTTTCTTTGGAGCGGTCCGCATTGCATGTGGAAGTGGGAATAACCCAACGGCCCGGCAGTTTGTTGCCGCATATAAGCGCCTCTTGATGCGACATGACATCAAGTCTGCAAGTGGGTTGCCCTTTGTCTGATATGGCGAGTTCACCAACACTTCATGTAAATATTTAAACTGTAAAAGATGTGTTGCATGAGATGTCTATATCTCCGCTCCATTATTCATGTAACAATTACCATGTCCTGTTGAACGTTCCATTGCAACATGTAAGTCTTGTATGTTATGAATAGCAAAAACTTCCGAAACCCAAGAATTGTGTGGGTTAACTACATGACAGCGTTTCATGTCATTTATGTGACTGGTTTCTAGCATCTCGGTAATAGAAACATACACATCTTAGTTACAATATAATGACTGAATTAAGTAACATCATATAACATGACAACAAATCAGATCTTTATATTGAGGAACATTATAGAACAAGCCAAAGAATGGCAAACGACGATGTACCTCAATTTTATAGATTTCTAGAAAGCTTTCGACTCCTTGCCCAGAGAAAGTCTGGGTCATAATGAAGAAATACAGCATACCTGGAAAATTAGTGAACCTTGTAAAAGCCCTTTACCAAGACTTTCAATGTGCGGTCGTCGACCAAGGTGAAACAACAGAATGGTTCAAGGTGAAGACAGGAGTTAAACAGGGGTGTAACATGTCAGGATTCTTATTCCTACTAGTGGATGATTGGGTCATGAGAAGGACGATAAAGAACACCGAGCGGTAATTTTGGGCACTTTTTTTTCAAACAAGCTCTAAACCATTGGATTCCCCAGGAAAAATGCGTCTAGAATCAACTTCAAACTTAATGAACACCATTTCCTTAAAGAACGGGATTCTGAGCCCGAATATCAGTTCAAATATTAGTATTCTATATTAATTAAATAGTCGGCGGTCCTAAAATTCGCTCCAGCTGCATCATCAGTGCGCCACGCCTTTGCTTTGACAGGCTTTGTTTACAAAACAATCGGCTTCCCAATATGGCCGCCAGACTATTTCCGGTGGCTTCACGGCGGCTAATGCTGCGAGGTGGCCAATTGGCTCTCCATATTATATACCTCCGTGATTGGAAACACGAACACAAAGGTTCCCTCAGCCCGGAATCCAATAATACAACTGAACTATTTTCTACCCGAACCGACAACGCCGCTTAGGCAACAATCACTGGCCCATTTTTATGATCCACACAGTTTACGGGAACGCTTTAAACCAGTTGTTCTCAAACTTTTTTGGACTACCGCCCCCCTTTCTGCCCTCTTTGACTGGCCCAATGCCCCCCTTGTCCTATCGTTCGTGGTCGGACACCCAGAATTTATGTAGATAGGAAGCAAAAATAACAGAAGCCAAATATTTTCTGAATAATATTTTACTTTATTTTACTTTACTTTTTATTTTATTTTGCACGACCTACAATGTTTCAGCAGAACAGGTCCAGGTGAGGCAAACTGGGAATCTGTTATCACAGGCCCAAATACCGTTAGTGTGAAGGGTGGGCCTGGTGACTCGCTGCGAGATTACGAACGTTTGGCTCCATCTCAGTGAGGTAGAGACGCAGATCGCCCCTCTCTGTAATGTCAAGGCAGTTTCGATACTTGGTCAGCAGCACCATCACGGCGCTGAACCCTCTTTCAACGAGGTATGATGTGGGGAACGCCATCAGCAGCAGTTCTGCCTCTGTACACATTGCTGGGTATTCGCCCCGTTCCAGAATCCAGAATTTGCCGTATTCATGCTGCGAGAATGTTGCCTTCGCCTCATCATCATTGTGGAGGTTGATAATTTCGTCCTGTAATTCACGCTTCACATCTTGAATGTCACATTTGAATGGGTTGATCACCCTTGCTGGCACCGACAGTTCTAGCATCTCTCTGAAACGCTGCTCCATATCTCCACGAATCTTCTCAAGGTGATTGCAATAAACGAGCAGCTTTTTTTTTTTTTTTTTGTATACAAGATCGAGGCTCGTGAAAGAGCGAACATTAATCACACAGAAAGACAAACAGACACACAAAACAAATAACATCGGGAGCGGTAGACAAGATGGGGAGAGAGGGAGAAGGACACAAACACAACATTTGAGAGCAGGGACCGAGAGACATGGAGACATCGAGAGAACTGTGGGAGGGAGAGGGCTTTGGGGGGGAGGCATGGGAAGGGGGGGGGGGGGGGTGGGAGAGGTATAAAACATATGGACACTGCCAAGACTTCCAGGAAAGAAGTTGGAATTTCAAACAAGGTGGATCTGGGGTGAATTAGTGGGGGTAGAAAAGATCAAGGTTTTGGATGGGGGAAGATAAGAGATGGTGGTGAACAGCTGTTTTGAAGACCTGGAGGGAGGAGTGTGATTGAAGTGAGTGTGGGAGTTTGTTCCAGAGGCGGGAGAAAAGAGGAATGAAAGAGTGAAGGTGAGCAGAGAGCCGAGATTTCGGCAGTTTAACCATCAGAGGGTGGCTGGCAGATCTTGTGCGACCTGTAGGAATATTTGGGGGACAGAGCACAGAGAGAGCTGGGGGAGCAAGGCCGGAGAGGAGTCGGTAGAAGACAGAAAGACCACCTACCTGCCTGCGGTGGGTGAGTGAAAGGCCCTCAGAGATAGCTTCATCGCGGGAGATTCCAATGATTCTGAAAGCTTTGGATTCAACAGCGTGAAGCCGAGCCAGGTGTGAGGCAGGAGCACCAGCCCATAGGGGAGAACAGTATTCCATTGAGCTGCGGATGAAAGCCTTGTATGTGGTGAGGAGCTCAGGTGTGCCTAGGAAGGACTTCGCACGACGGAGGATGCCCAGTCGGCGACTGGCTTTGGAGGCCAGCTTGGAAATGTGGTTTTCCCAAGAAAGATCATGGCAGATGGTGAGACCCAAAAGCTTGAGCGACAGAACTTCTTGGAGAGGATTGTTGAGAAAGTAGATGGGAGGGTTGTCCAGTCGATCTTTTCGGAGAGACATAGTAAGATTGTGAGATTTGTCAGGATTGAAAGACATGATCCACATGTTTGACCAGTCTGTGATTTTGTCCAGGTCTTCAGAGAGTGAGGAGGCTGCAGACTGCCGATCTGAGGGAAGAGGAATGGAGCGGCAGAGAGTGGAGTCATCAGCAAAGAGATACAGAGGATTTTCCAGAGAGTCGGAGAGATCATTGATAAATACCAGAAAAAGCACAGGGCCCAGCACACTGCCTTGGGGAACTCCAGCCTGAACGGGAAGGGGAGATGAGAGAAATCCATTCAGGGCCACACGTTGACTACGACCAGAGAGGAAATCCGCAAGCCATGCATGGAGATTTCCATGGATACCATAGGAGGAGAGTTTGGTGAGCAGAGCTGGGTGCCAGACCGTATCGAAGGCACGTGATATGTCAAGGGAGACAGCTCTGATTTCCTGTTTGGCATTGAGGACCTCCATCCATTGTTGAGACAGCAGAAGCAGCATGTCCAGAGTAGAGTGACCTGGTCTGAAACCAAATTGATGATCAGAGATCAAGCCATTGGAGAAGAGGAAAGATTTCATATCCGAAGCAATGATGGATTCCATGACTTTGCTGATAATTGGGAGCAGGCTGATTGGTCTGTAGTTGCAAGGATCTGTTTTTGCACCTTTTTTGTGTAAAGCGGTAATGTTTGCTGATTTCCAGGATGCTGGCAGATGACCTTGAGCAAAGGATAGGGTGAAAAGAACAGAGAGAGGGTGAGATAGAGCGGCAGAGCAGGATTTTAGGACCCGTGGGCTGATGCCATCTGGTCCAGTTGCAGAATCAGAGTCGAGGTTTGACAAAAACTCCTCCACCTTGTCAGGAGAGAAGGTCACAGAGTCCAGGAGCAGTTTGGTTCGACTGGGAAAGGTGGGAACAGAGAGAGATGGGTTTGGGACTAAGGATTTTGAGGCAAACACAGAGTTGAGCTCTTCATCAGAAACAGCAGTTTCCTTTGCCAACCGGGGAAAGTGGTACATATCTCTGCGGCCGATGGTTTCCCTGTGCATAGTCGCCTTTGTTACGAACGCGCCGATCAATTTCTTTGCTTTAATCAGCGTCATATGGTCACCCTGGAGTTGTTTGTTGACATCATTCAGTAGACTGAATATGTCCGTGAGGCAAGCCACATCATGCTCAATCGCATTCACTTTCTCCGATAGCTCCGTATCAATTTCCGACAGAAACTCGACCACTGTTGAGAAGAGGGCATGGAAACGGGTCAACCAAGCGCCTTTGGACAACCATCGAACTTCGGTATGCAACAGGAGCCGCTCGAATGCCTCATCGTTCTCCTGGCAAAGCTGATGAAACAGCCGATCATGCAGAGACGACACTGAAGCACGCGGTACTACGCGCGTGACTTGCTACCAAGGCGGAAGCAGACAACGCGGTGAGTTTATAGTTCTTTATTCCAAAGAGGTCACTGTAGCACTGGCGCGCTCCGGGCTGCGTGCCCGGTGTATATCCTGAGGCCATGCCTACCCCTCGGGCGTGGCCGCCGCCCACTTGGTGCGGGAATGATGTCACCACGCCAGTGGGCTTTCGTGTCCGCCACACGCGCCCCCCCAGAATTCCCGCGCACCTGGAGGGCCAGTTTGCGGGGCAAACGGATGACCCGGCCGAAGCGCCCTCTGGCGACCGGCGGCGTCCGGGGTGCAGGGATGCCAGGTGGGATGCCCCCGGCTGTACCCGGGATGGGTGCCGGACCGGGGGGCGGCGTGCCTGCGGGGCTGGGCGGTGCCGGGGGTCCGCCCACAGGGGGGCGGCCCCGACGCGGGGGCCGAGCCACCGGCGGTGGGTGGTCCACGTCGAGGTGGGCCGGCTTGAGGCGGGCTATGGAGACCCGGTCAGGAGTGCCGCCGATGTCCAGGGTGAAATGTTTCACCCCGGTCTCCAGCACGCGGAAAGGCCCGTCGTACGGGGGCCGCAGTGGTGTCCGGTGGGCGTCGTGCCGGACGAAGACGTACTCTGCGGTGCGAAGCTCCGGGGTGATGTGTGAAGGAGGGTGCCCGTGGTGTGCACCGGGGCGAACCTCCGGGCGGTCTCCTGCAGCGCAGAATGCTCCTGCGCCGCGGACCAAGGTGCCGTGGGGTCGGGGAGGAACTCGCCCGGCACCCGCAGCGGTTGTTCAAAGACCAACTCTGCCGCGGATGCGCGCAGGTCCTCCTTGGGCGCCGTCCGGAGGCCCAGCAGGACCCAGGGGAGCCTGTCGACCCAGCCGCCGTCGCGGAGGGTGGCCCGGAGCGCGGCGTTCAACGAGCGGTGGAATCGCTCGCACAGGCCGTTGGCCTGGGGGTGGTAGGCCGTGGCTCGGTGCAGCTGGACCCCGAGCCCCCGCGCGACCGCGGGCCAGAGCTCTGAGGTGAACTGGGGGCCGCGGTCGGTTGAGATGTCCGAGGGGGCGCCAAACCGGGCGACCCAGGTGGCGATGAATGCCTGCGCGACGTCTGCCGCCGTCGTCGCCGCCATAGGCACGGCCTCCGGCCACCGGGTGGTGCGGTCCACCATGGTGAGGACATGGGTGAAACCCCGCGAGGGGGGCAGAGGTCCCAACAGGTCCACGTGAACGTGGTCGAACCGATGTTCTGGCACCGTAAACGGGGCTAAGGGGGCCTGGGTGTGTCGGTGCACCTTTGCGCGCTGGCATGCGAGGCCCGTCCTGGCCCAGCCGCGGACGGCCTTCCGGAGGCCATGCCAGACAAACTTGTCGGCGACCAACCGCTGGGAGGCCCTCGTGCCCGGGTGGGACAGGCCGTGGATGGCGTCAAAAACCTGGCGCTTCCAGCCTGCGGGCACGATGGGGCGAGGCCGCCCGAGGGAGACGTCGCAAACGAGGGCCGTGCCCGCGCCGTCGAAGAGCACCTCGGTGACGCGGAGGCCCGTGACGGCGGTCCGCAGGGCCTGGACCCCGGGGTCGGCGGCCTGGTCCGCTGCCATCCGGGCATAGTCGATGCCAAGGTGGACTGCGTGGGCGACGGCCCGGGAAAGGCAATCGGCCACCGGGTTGTCCTTTCCCGCGACGTGCCGGATGTCTGTCGTGTACTCGGACACGGCCGCGAGGTGACGCTGTTGCCGGGCCGACCACGGCTTGGCGACCTTGCCCATCGCGAAAACCATCGGCTTGTGGTCGACGAAGGCCGTGAACGCACGGCCCTCGAGCAGATGGCGGAAGCGCCTGACCGCCAGGTGAAGCCCAAGCAACTCGTGGTCAAAGGTGCTGTAACGGCATTCGGGCGGGCGAAGCTGCCGGCTGAAGAACGCCAGCGGTTGCCAAGCTCCATGCACCCATTGCTCGTACACCGCACCCACCGCGTAGTCCAAGGCGTCGGAGGTGAGGGCGATCGGTGCATCGAGCGCCGGGTGCGCGAGCATGGTGGCGTTGGCCAAGGCGAGCTTCGCGCCCGAGAACGCCACGTCCATCTGCTCGGTCCAGGTAACGTCACCTTTGCCCGGCTTCCCTCGAAGGGCCTCGTGTAAGGGGCGCAGGAGCTGGGCGATGCGGGGCAGGAACCGATGGTAAAGTTTACCATGCCCAGGAACTCCTGGAGCCCCTTGATCGTGCGGGGGCGCGGAAACCGCTTCGCCGCCTCCACCTTGGCCGGTAGGGGGACAGCCCCGTGCCTGGTGACGCGGTGCCCCAAAAAGTCGATTTCAGCAACACCGAACCGGCACTTGGCGGGGTTCACGATCAGGCCGTGCTGGCCCAGACGTTCGAAGAGCATGCGGAGATGGTGTAGGTGCTCTTCGCGGGACGCGCTGGCGACGAGGATGTCGTCCAGGTAGACGTACAAAAAATCCAAGCCACGCAAGACGCTGTCCATGAGGCGCTGGAACGCCTGAGCCGCATTTTTCAAACCGAAGGGCATCCGAAGAAATTCGAAAAGCCCAAATGGCGTGATGACAGCCGTCTTCGGGATGTCCTCCGGCCTGACAGGGACCTGATGGTAGCCGCGTACGAGGTCCACCTTTGAAAAGAAGGACATATTCGCCAAGCGTGCGGAAAAGTCCTGAATGTGGGGGACGGGGTAGCGGTCAGGGGTGGTGGCGTTGTTTAGGCGCCGGTAGTCCCCGCACGGTCGCCATCCCCCGCCGGGCTTGGGCACGATGTGGAGCGGGGACGCCCACACGTTCTCGGAGCGCCGCACGATGCCGAGCCGCTCCAGCGTAGCGAACACCGCTTTAGCTAGGGCGAGCTTCATCGGCTTGAGGCGGCGTGCCCGGCGTAGACCGGTGGCCCGGCGGTGGGGATGTGGTGTTCCACCCCGTGCTTGACGGTCCCCGCCGAGAAAGTCGGCCGCATGAGGGCCGGAAAACCAGCGAGGAGGCGGGTGAATTCGTCCGCTGCCGGAAGCGTACAGATGAACCTGGCCGGAACGGAACCGCTCAGCAAGCCGCTCGGCGAGCCGCTCGATGAGCCGCTCTGTGAGCTGCTCAACGAGCCGGGCAGCGCACACGCGAGCGAGCTGAACGTCTCAGCCTGGACAAGCCTTCTGCGCTTTACATCGACCAGTAATCCATTAGCACATAAGAAGTCCGCGCCGAGCAGTGCCATGGGCACGTCGGCCGTAACGAACGATCAACGGAAAACCTGACCTCCGAACCGCAGGGAGAGACAGCGTTTTCCGTACGTGCGTATAGACGTACCATTGGCCGCAAGCAGTGCGGGGCCCCGGCCCGCGGTGTGCTTGTCGGACGTACCAGCAGGAACGACACTCACCTGCGCTCGCATATCGCACAGGTAACGGTGCCCGGACAAGGTGTCCGTTATGTACAGCAGGCTGTTGGAATTGCCGACGCTCACCGTTGCCACCGAGCGCCGGCTCGCCCGTTTCCCGACCTGCCGAATGAGCACGGCGGGCGACACTGCCGAGCCTCGTGGCCGAACTTGGTGTGGAAGGAACACCAGGCGGGCAGCTGCGGCGTCGGAGGCCGCGGTTTTCTTCGCGGTGGTGGTGGTGGTGGTGGTGGGCGGGGCGTGACGGCGGACACGAGGTGCGGTGCATCGGGGAAAGCTTCGGGAGCCTCGGAGCGGCAACCGCGCCAAGACTCGCCTGCGTGTCCAAAGCCGTGTAGTATTTGTCGGCCTCAGCAGCGAGCGCACGGGGTTCCGTTAACGCGGAACCAGCCAAAGCGAGGCGGACTCGTGCTGGCAGCTGACGTCGAAACAACGCCCGGAATAGAGCGTTCGGGTTTTCGTCGCCCATGAGCGCCAGCATATGATCCATACGGACCGACGGTCGCGTGTCCCCGATCTCGGGGAGGTCCAAGAGGCGATAGGCTCGTGCGTCCACCGTAAGGCCGAATGTGGCGAGGAGGAGACACTTGACCGCCTCGTACTTGCCGTCGGCAGGTGGATTCCTTAGGACCGATACGACGCGGGTGGCCGTGCCGGGCCCGAGGGCGGAGACCACGTGGCAGTACATCGTCTCGTCCACTGTGATGCCTCGAAGTCGGAACTGGGCTTCCGCCTGCAGGCACCAATCTTCGGCTTGTGATTCCCAGAATACGGGGAGCTTGATGGAGACCGCGTTGGTAGCCATTGTTGCGGCGGTTTCGGGGAGTCAGCGATAGCTGACTCGAATGTCGGAGGTCACCAATGAAGCACGCGGTACTACGCGCGTGACTTGCTACCAAGGAGGAAGCGGACAACGCGGTGAGTTTATAGTTCTTTATTCCAAAGAGGTCACTGTAGCACTGGCGCGCTCTGGGCTGCATGCCCGGTGTATATCCTGAGGCCACGCCTACCCCTCGGGCATGGCCGCCGCCCACTTGGTGCGCGGAATGATGTCACCACGCCAGTGGGCTTTCGTGTCCGCCACAACACCTTGATTTTATTCACTGCTTTGATTACTGTTTGGAGTGATGTATGAAGTCTGGTGCTGAGAGCTTTTGCTACAAGATGCTGGCGGTGCACGACACAGTGAATGGCGAACACGGACGGTACCCGGTTCTTCAGAAGCGCAATAAAACCACGCTGGCGGCCAACCATCGCTGGTGCCCACCAACCAATGGATGAAGCAAACGTAGCAAAGTAACAGAGCTTCACTGTCACGCAAAGTGGACTCATCCAGCTGGATGGCGAAGTGTGTGCTTCTCAGCTCACTACACAGCTTATCTTCTACATCTGATGACATTTCATCAATCCGCCTGGCCACGGAATCATTGCTGAGCGCAATCGACGAGAGAACTGGATTCGGATCCTGGCCCATAACGGTTTTTATCACTTCCCCAACAGCTGGTTTGATCAACTGTTCGCCGATTGAATACGGTTTTCCAGATCTGGCGATGAGCAATGACAGCTTATACGACGCTTCCCCTTCCTTTATCCACGAGCTTTTGGCTGGCTTTGAACATCGTCGTTACCGTGGATCGCTTCTCAAATTTCTCTTTCAGAAATTGAAAATAGCTGACCTCTACGCGAGCATTATCACTGTGCTTTTTACTCAGGTGCTCGCTCAGTCGAGATGGTTTCATTGCTTCATTGGACAGCTTGATACCACACAACAAACACATCGGTAACTGTTTGTTCGTTGGAGATGGAATGAATCCATACTTGATGTATTCAACGGAATACTGACGACACTTTTTCTTTGAGGCCGACATCTTGAAGCCGACCGGACGTGAAGCTTTTTTGAATAACGAAATCAACACGCCAAAATGTCGAAAGACTAACACCAGCGCTAACACTGACTGTTCATACCTTGCCCAATGTCTGTGCTGGCAAGGCCAGGCTGCAAAGGTGAACCAGGCACGTTGAATAGTCCAGCACGAATAGAGTGTATTATATCCCGCATAAAAAGATTCTTGCAAGCCGATTGGTTGAAATGGCACCACGTGACAAAAATTAGTGTTGTACTATTGGCCGCATCGGCGGCCAATAGTATTTCGCTGGTGTCATACACTATCATGTTTGTTGCGTGAGCATGTATGGACAAGAAAATACCTACACGACATCAGCGAATATGTGATCATAAAAACCATGTGGAGGGGGAAAGAATGTGGTCGTTGATTGGATGGCCAATTTGCCAAATGGCGCCGGGTAACCTGTTCAGACTGCAGGAAGCCCAATAAGTGCTCCAAATCGCCGCTGCTCCTCTAAATCGCCAGTGCCCCCCAAATCATTGCCAGCGCCCCCTACCACCCGAGGTCGAGCGCCCCCCTGAAAGTTCCCAGCGCCCACTGGGGGGCGTTAGGGACCACTTTGAGAACCTATACTTTAAACGATCCTCTTTAACCAATGATCAATCTACCTTATGCATAACTACATCTTATCCAATCGTTGCTATGCCTTCATCACATTTTATCGATTGACCCCTTTCTCTCTCGCTGACTCTATATATACCACTGTATATCTATAGTCACATTTTAACTGGCACCGATCACGTACAGCGAGAGATGCGTTTTTAACTGACAGAGTCCAACTCATATTAGTACAGAAGAAAATAGAGGCTAATTAAGAAAATAACTGCAGGCCAAAAGGGAATATGAAAAGGACAGAGCCAAAAATATTAAACATGACAGCAGGACATTATAATTATTTAAGTCTATAAGGGGTAAGGAATGGGTTAACAAGAGTGTGGGGCCATTGAGAACTAGCACAGGATAGTTGGTGGATGATGATAGTGAGATGGCAGGCTTATTAAATAGTTTTCTATATTTACACAGGAATAGTTAGGGGAACTTCCAATAGCTAAAAGCAGAATAGATAATGACCAGACCAGGGGCCAAAGCCTAAAAGTAAAGAAGAGGAGAGTTAGGGCGGTATTAAAGCAGGGCTCTTTCAGTTAAGGAGTAGTTAATGCATGGAATGCTCTCCCTAGAAAGGTAGTGGCAGCAGAGAGAGGAGATAGATTAAAATTGGAATTAGATAGGTACTTAGATACATTGGAGAACAAATTAACGTTGGAAAAAGTCATACAGGGATATTAGAAGGACTTGTAGGTAGCTTGTATGTGGATGGGTGATTGGATCTGTCGAAGTCAAAACGTTGGTGTAGTGCTGGCTAGATGGGCCGAATAGCTCCTACGGCACCAAAGTTTATTTTGTATCCCTGTGAATAGTGGGATTTTGGAGTTGTGGGGAATAACCTACACAGTCACATAAGGGATTATGAGAGTTTGAAATTGTGTTTATTGTGGACAAGAAGAGGCAGGGGAGAGGAGGTGGGTACTCAAAATTCTAGTTCTCCGATCAACTGTGATCGATATAGTAACACCACGATTAGGCTCCACATTGTGAAATTCTCAGTCTTCCTTTTGTGTTACCTTACACTGATGAAGTCTTTTTCACTGTCTGTGCAGATGTTGTTTGCTTGCGGTACTTTGCTGCCACCTGCTGTTCCAAAATGTTCCCATGAGATCGGTTTTCGACAGAGAGGTTGAAATTGCTCGGTGGCTCTAACTGAGCTCATGTCACCCCTCGTCCATGACAAATCCACGGTGATAAACACAGCAATTAAAAGGCGCAGAATATCCAGAAAATGTGTTCAAAGGGCCAGTCCATTGCAGTTAACGATGGGGCACTGAGTTTTGGACCTTGAATTATTAATTACCAGCAGAGTATCCACCCTACAGGCGATCTTGTTCCAAGCATGCAACACGTTCTTCTGACGCATACCTTTATTTGGGCGGTGTATAGGTAACTTATAGTTGCCTCCATCGCTCCTGAAAATAAAACAAATAATCCAGGTTACATGCATGAAGCAAAAATGCCTACTGCTTATAATACAAAGCACCTGACTGCAGTGGAAAACGTGAGGACAGAAATACTGTACATACTGTAAAGGATGGAGACTTGGAATACCCTCTCCCACCTATAGGCGGCGCAAGACGACACACATTTACATGGAGAATTTCCGTCCCTCTCCTCCCCCCCCCCCCCCCCCCCCAAGACCACTGATAAAGACTTTAAAAAACACCCTTACACATTCATAGGGGTCATGCTGATCCTATGTAGCAGGTCTGGCAGTAATCGGCGCAGAAATGTAGGGGTTTTAGTACAACAAACACATATCAGTCTCTGAATTATAGTAAGGATTATTTTGAGGCTTTAATATTGTTGCAACCGTCAGACTCATCCAAGTCGCCTGGTTCCAATCTGGCAGGTCACATCATAGCAACTGCAATGGTCACCCCTGTTCGATCTGCATCTGAATGCTGTGTTACCATGCAGATTGGGAGCCCCAAAGCAGTCCAGCGTCATGCCGATAGGCATCATATGACTCGATATAATTAGGCCAAGCAACCCAAGTCACCTGACATGGTTTTCTATGTAGTTTGGAGACCGCCACCAATTATTCCCTTAATGTGTCCTCTAAAATCACCAAATGACGCAGCCACTACAGCGAGAATCACCCAGAGACTAATAAAGTACATGATAATTAATGGTCATGGGGAGAGATGCAAGTCACGGTCAGCATACACCACTGGGCTTGTGAGGAGGAGGAGAAGCCTAGCTGGCTGGGGCTTGGCGCGGCAGCTCAAAGGACTCCAGGTACAGCCTTTCGTGAGGTCGATCATGGGTCTCTCTTCGTCACCCCCACCCCACATTGTGCATGCCTTTATTTCCTCTGGCCCCCACCTCACACCTTGACATCCACGCCCTCCTTACTCACCATTGGGCACCAATTGTCCTTGTGGGTAAAGCGACTCTGTTTTTACCTTTCCTTCCATAACTCAGAGGGAAATTGTGGCGATCGCGACACTTGTTTTGATTTTCCACCTGGACCTGTGCCTGGCGGCCTAGTGAACTTGAAATAGACACATAAATAACTAGTCTAGTAGGAAGACTAGGTCCCCCTGCACCCCCCGGAGATATACTTCTAATCAGTGTTTCGAGATTGGAAAAAATGTGTAGAAAATGACTAGCTATGGCCCCAAGCTGAAAAAATGTCCCACATACCATTTTTATGCAAATTACTGCTGCAAATTTTATGCAAAATTATGCAAATTTTATGCAAATTTTTGATGAGGAGTAGAGTTGAGGGGTCTTTGAGGGCTTCATCGAGGTGCTCTCGGTTGCAAGACTGGGTCATTCTGAGAAGCACAGCAGGGTCAGAGATCATGATGTTCTCCTCCTCAGTGAATCTCTCCATCAACAGCCTCTCCATTGCCTCACACACTGTTTTGAGGCAAAAGAGGGACTTTGCGTAGGCCTTTCCACTGAGAACACCTTTGAGAGATCCACTTGTTACTAGTTGTGCCTCAAAGAGAATCTCTGCATATCCAGAACCACGCATCTTGTGTCCAGTGAGCATCCCGATGTAGTTCATGGATGTGTGGAAGGGTCCAATCGTTACTACATGACTAGCAAATTCATTTGGCCAGCGCCAGATGATGGGAAGGGCTTTCATGCAGACACCCAGATCAAATGTATTCAGGACCCATCTCTGACCCACCTCAGCAGTTGCTGCCTCGGAACGCTTCAGTAGCTCACGAACAACTGCGTTGTCTGTGATCGGTCTGTGCCTGGTGCCTGCATGGCATGGCAATGGCCTGCAGCCTGTGCCTGGGCTAGGGGGTTTCACCTCTGCAACTGGTTCTCCCCCACCCAGCAAATCAACAGTCGACTACTGCACGCCTATCCACCAACCGATCACAGACAACGCAGTTGTTCGTGAGCTACTGAAGCGTTCCGAGGCAGCAACTGCTGAGGTGGGTCAGAGATGGGTCCTGAATACATTTGATCTGGGTGTCTGCATGGAAGCCCTTCCCATCATCTGGCGCTGGCCAAATGAATTTGCTAGTCATGTAGTAACGATTGGACCCTTCCACACATCCATGAACTACATCGGGATGCTCACTGGACACAAGATGCGTGGTTCTGGATATGCAGAGATTCTCTTTGAGGCACAACTAGTAACAAGTGGATCTCTCAAAGGTGTTCTCAGTGGAAAGGCCTACGCAAAGTCCCTCTTTTGCCTCAAAACAGTGTGTGAGGCAATGGAGAGGCTGTTGATGGAGAGATTCACTGAGGAGGAGAACATCATGATCTCTGACCCTGCTGTGCTTCTCAGAATGACCCAGTCTTGCAACCGAGAGCACCTCGATGAAGCCCTCAAAGACCCCTCAACTCTACTCCTCATCAAAAATTTGCATAAAATTTGCATAATTTTGCATAAAATTTGCAGCAGTAATTTGCATAAAAATGGTATGTGGGACATTTTTTCAGCTTGGGGCCATAGCTAGTCATTTTCTACACATTTTGTCCAATCTAGAAACACTGATTAGAAGTATATCTCCGGGGGGTGCAGGGGGACCTAGTCTTCCTACTAGACTAAACAGATTACAGAGAGGAAAACAGTAAAAATATTGTCAAAAGGGTTGATAATTGTAGACACAGACATAGGGAGTGGTAGATATCGTTTAACTATTACATAAGTGATGCATATCTAACATCACAATTAATTATTTTACGCTTATGCTAGACATTCACTTATGGAAATAACTATGCTATATTGAGGATCTTTAGCCCATTAGGAGCCATTTTCACAACTATATGTTACGCCAGTGGTTCCACCTGCAATCGTGTTAAAGATCGATCGCATAGTGTTTCTCCAAACACTAGGCCTTTGGGCATGTACCATATGTGCCTTTTCAAAGAAACTAACTTTAACATTCATTTGCCAAAGTTTCCCATTATTGACTTGCAAATTTAAACAAATGCAAGTTAATATAAGAAAATGTAAAATTTATTAAAACCTGAACATGTGAGGAGATCCAATGATATCTCAAAAATAAAGTGACGTTTTCTGGACAAGATGTTCACAAAGTTTGTGATGCCGTTGGAAAGGGATGAAGATGAAGACCTTGAGAAGACATGAATCAGATTGACAGGTGACTCACCAAGTGGTCCATTATAGGATGGTTATGCTCGCTTGTGCTATTCCTCGTATCGATGTTCTCTGTTGGAACTTTATTCCTCGTTGATTGGATGTGACATGCATGTGGTTTTGATGGTTTGGTCGAAACATATGTGGCCTTTTACACAGCGTCTTCAAGCATCTTGGATACAAGAAAATAGAAAGCCATTTTCACAGCGTCATAAAATAGGAGGCCATTTTGGCAGATCATGCCTGTTTGACATCAACACAACATTAGTACAGTCTATTAGTAATAATTGACTGTTCGACATCACTGCACATCCAGAATAGGTTTTTGAACTTGCTCAACCTTCTAGTGTCTTGACATGATGTGTTCTGTCTGACCATGAAGGTTTCTATCCAAATATTTGGTGTAAACCATGGCATTTTTTAGCACAGCCACCATAATGAGAAATCAAAGCTCCTTGCAATGACAAGGGTTCCTGCCTCGGTCACTATGCGACAAGAAAGGTTTAACCTTGAAAAAAGCCGTTGATTAAACTTGCTTTTCAAACTTCTGAACAACCAGATTATCATATCAAGTGATATAATAATAATATATTTTGATCTCGGTAGAGCAATGGTGATGCAGTCATAGGCAGTTGAAAGCATGAAACATGTCACCACGATAAGTCGATGCCTAAATAATAATAATAATGATAATAATAATAACAAGTACAGATACATTCAAAGTACACCGCCCCCATGCCAAATAAGTAAATATCCTACAGCGCGGTATTGCCAGGTGCTGTGCAGCTCATAGAGGCTGCATTGGGAGGGAGAGGTGTACACTAATTGATTGATTAATTGTATAATTAAAATCAATAAAAGATTATCACAAAATATTTTCTTAATCAATTGGCTAATAGAATAACTAAACCACTAGTGCTTCATCCGACGATGTATCTTTTATAAATCTAATGAAATAAGTCATTAATAAAAAATTAAATAATTAATTGATTAATCAATAAATAATTAATCAATTAATCAATAAATAATTAATCGATTAAATGATTAATCAATAAATCCAAGATATCCTTGATAGCCACATCACTTGGTCACTGTCATGTCCAAATATTAGCTTCCCAGCTCAAAAGGTGCCTGAGATATTGGCCAAATGAGAAAGAAAATAAATAAATGATTAATAATGAAAATAAATAAATAATAATCATTAAAAAATTAAATTATTAATCAATTCGGTCACAGAACACTCAAACCACCACCATTTCATCAGAATCTGTAACTGGGGAAAAAAAAAATTAGTAATTAATTGAATAATTAAATAATTAATCGATTACTTGATTAATTAATTAATCAATAAATCAAAAATATCCTTGATAGCCACATCACTTGGTCACTCATGTCCAAAAATTAGCTTCCGAGCTCAAAAGGTGCCTGAAATATTGGCCAAATGAGAAAGAAAATAAATAAATGATTAATAATGAAAATAAATAAACAATAATCATTAAAAAATTAAATTATTAATCAATTCGGTCACAGAACACATAAACCACCACCATTTCATCAGAATCTGTAACTAAAAAAAAATAAAAATTTTTTTAGTCATTAATCGAATAATTAAATAATTAATCGATTAATTGATTAATTGATTAACTAATAAATCAAAAATAGACTTTGCAGCCAAATCACCTGGTCAGTGGCATGTCCAAATATCAGCTTCCTAACTCAAAAGGTGCTTGAGTTAATGGTCAGAAGAGAAAGGAAATTTGATTAATTAAATAAGTACTTAATTAATCGCTAATAATTAAATAACTCCTCAATTAATTGATTACTCAAAAAACAAAAAATACCGTTTTTGACAAAGGACTTGCTCACTATTGTGCCGAAATTTTAGCTTCCAATTCAAAGGATGGCTGAGATATCACCCGGACAAACACACAAGAAAACAAGAAAACAAACAAACAACCAGAGTGAAAACTGAGTACTCCCTTTCAGCGTGCGTCACTGCCGAGCCCCCTTCGGTGCCCGGCAATGACGATTTGCAATGCCTGGAGATGGCATAGGAAAGGAGCGGTGTACAATAATAATAATAATAATGTATTTTGATACTGCACCACCTGCTCATATCGTTTCACTCCATATCATTTAACATTTGTGGCCTCTTCATTTCTTGTGTCATTTAAGGATAAAGCAAAACACTCCATACATAACATTACAAATGAGATGAGTCTTGTTGTGCTTGTTGAAGACCCACCTGATTTTGAAAGTTTGAAATTAAAGTCTTTGGTGCCATTTAATTCATGCAAAACTTTAACTTTCAAAACTTTCGCGTTGGGGGGGGTGATTTGTGTTCTTGAGGGGTGATCAGGGTGCATTTTGGGTAGTTTTGAGAATGTCGGTGGGAGATTTTGTACCCCCGCCCCCACCCCTCCATCCACCTCTTCAAAAACCTTTAACGCACCTGATTTGAACTAAATCCATAAGGATTGCAAAACAAACAGCAGAGAGCGACATTGTACCATTTGTGCTGCAAAGTTAGTGGGCGTTTCAATAGAGAATAGCCACGCCCCTTTACATCAAACTCGTTTAACTCTAAGTTTCCATGTTTTATTGATTTCACTCTTGTTGTTGAATCTCAGAGGATATTCACTGCAGTCTCCATTTAAAATGCACCTTTCTGTAGATCCCACCGTCACAATCACCTGACCACGACCCTGTGATTCAATGTGGGGAAAAACAAGGAGTCACGTGGTCAGACAAATTAACATCTAATATATAAAGCTCATTCTAACCACTGACTGACTCACTGAGTAATATTAATGTTTGGTACCTTCCGAGTGTTGTAGAAAATTAAAATTTGGCGTGCCAACCGACATCAAAGCCGGTATACCGGGAAAAAAAAATCACAACTGTCGAAAAGCGATAATGAAGATTTACGTAAAAACTGTAAAAGTGCCCGTTAAAAAAAAAACCTCAATCGATATCTAACATTTGAAAATTGTAATTTACATAACTGTAAACTGTGAAATAAACATGACAATAATGTCTGTAAATGAAAAAAAGAAAAAGCATCAATAAATGAGACATTTACGTAAAAAAACGTAAACGCATCCATAACAAAATAAAAATAAAACCTCAATTGATATCTAGCAATTGAAAATTGTAATTTCTATAACTGTAAACTGTGAAGAAACAAATTTCAATGAAAACTTGTGTAAACTAGAGCTTCTAGGGAAGCAGAACTCAACTGAACTGACTGGACAACTTTAAAGTAGGCCAGTTGTCTGTACTAGATTTGACTTAAATGAAAAGTCAACAACCTTGTGTAATAATTTTAAGGTCATTGTATCCTTGTGTGGTAAGAGTCTCACACACTAAGTTTGATCAAAATCCATAAATATCCATAAATATAAAGTCTTAACGTCGTTTCGGAGCTGAAAACAATATGGCGGCCTATGGCGGCCATTTTGTGACGAATCGGGTTGAAATGCAATAGCAACCTACCTTATGTGGTAAGGGTTAAACATTCTAAGTTTGATCAAAATCTGTTAATATTTGTGGACGCTAGAGTGTAAACGTCGTTTTCATAACCAAAAACAAAATGGTCGCCTAAGTCCGCCATTTTTCAACGGATCGGGCTGAAATGTAATACCAACCTGTTCCTTGGGGTACGGATGCTGCACGTCAAGTTTGATCAGAATCGGTTGATATTTGTGGATGCTGGAGTGTTAACGTCGAAAAGTTAACGGACGACAGACGACGACGACGACAGACGACCGACGCCGGAGGGTTTAGTATGTGATGAACTCAACTGGACGGCAGTCCAGTTGAGTTAAATACCGTAAAAGCACCTGTAAAAACAAACAAACAAAGAAATATCCAAAATTGATATCTAGCAGGACGTCAGTGATGCTTGCCTTTAATCATAAAGCTTCTATTTATTATGTACCTACGTACGAAGCACGGTTTGTTATTGCTTTCAATGTGTAAGCATACCCCACTTGTAATTTATAAAGGCATAAGAGTGAAATGAAATATCAATAAACAACTCAATTTTCTCGGCAGCCTCACAGTCGTCTACAGTTCCATATTTTGACTCAAATCCTTGACCTATCAGCTCTTTGCCCTAGAATGTATTCCTCCAAGTACATTCCTTATTAACCTCACAAATTCGATGCTTTCTGCTCACCTGCACTACCTATTCCTTCACGCTTGTGGAATGACCTTCGTGTGTTTGCTTAGTCTTATTTTTCCCTGAAATGATTCAAGATAGCAGTTCAACGTTGTAGAGCTAACTCTTACCTCTGATTATTTTTTTATCTTTTGTTTACTTTCCCCAAATGCCTACCTGTACACGTCTTCCCTCTTAACTCTTCTGCCTCCACATGTCCCCAACATCCACTGCCATAATGATACATTTATATCTTGTCATTTTGCCCTACCATCATCCTTAAATTTCCATCAAAAAGCAAAGCGTGATGAAATCCTGAAAGTAAAGGTTACATTTTATGGTAAAATGCAAAAATAACCATCCCCAGTGAAAAATTGTATATTAATCTATAAATTTAAATTATTTCCTGGACTTTAAAAAAGGTTAATTGTTTTGCACGAAAACAAATCCGGTATTTTCAATTTGAGACCAATTGATGGTCCTGTTTGCCAAAAATTGCTATATTTATTGGTCACTTTGGCCTCAATTTGCAGCCGCGAAGCAGCCTCTGAGGGCATGGCCATGTAATTCATGTTACTTCCAGCACAAAGTTGTATCTGCACCCCGAGTATGGAGTTTGTAGCTTTAAAGATCGATGTGGCCGTGCATAAGGATCATACCCACAGAGAGAGAGAGACACACACACACACACATTCACGCCTATATATATATATATATATATATATATATATATATATATATATATATATATATATATATATATATATATATATATATATATATATAATCGTTAGATTAAATAAGACGCGGACGTAGCTTCAGGACGTCGATCTTTAATTGTCGACAAGCTTTCGACCAACAAAGGTCTGCCCCTGAGTCTACAAAAACAGCAGGCATATATATCAGTCAAGTATGTATGGTGATATGTGTGTGAGATGTGTGATGTGTGTAGAAAATGCATACAGAAGGAAGAGCCACGCCAAAGTTCACTCACCAGCCCCAAGTTCAACGGAAGTGACCGTTTTAACTAACTATTATTTTAACTAACTTATTTACTTATTTAACTAATTTATTTAATCTAACGATTATTTATTCAATACAAATGAGACGCCCTGCTCGTACTTTGGAGTTTCTACTATTTCTTACAGTTATATATATATATATATATATATATATATATATATATATATATATATATATATATATATATATATATATACATACATATATATATATATATATATATATAGATACATATATATATTGTTGCGGATATGGGATTTACATCCATCCATATCCGCTTGTAAATATTCCCCTATTTCCTCAATACTTCCCAACTCTCCCCAATCCCTCATTCCCTAGTCCCACTTTCTGTAAACAACACTCTGTAGACCCGACCTCCCCCTATTTCCCCCCATTAAATGTCGCATCCAGGTCCACCACATCTCACGTAGACAACTATAGGACATCTTGCTAGTTATTCTTAGTCTATGTCAGTTAAGGATTCGTTTCCATTTATTCTGACCCTTCGTTGCACCAGAATGTGATTGTATGGCACCGTTAGGAAGTTTAGGACCTCCCAATACCTCCCCGCAGCTCTTCCTCACAGTTCTCAGTAACAACAACAACAACAACAACAACAACAACAACCACGAGCGCAGGGAGTACACGTCCTCACTCCGGCTTGGTTGGCTTGGTTTGGTTGGCCATGTGCTCGACGGGGTTAACAAACAGGGGCTCCCTGTCGGCCCCTCGTCAAGGGCGGAGCCCGGTAATCCCCGCACCCAATGGAAGCGGCGGACCGGCCCCCAGTTGGGGCGGAACCAACCAGTCGAGGGCGTGTGACTCCCCGTTGAGCATGCGCAGCAGAGGGAGTGGGGACGGGAAATGCGCGCAGAGCTGAAGGAGAAAGGACGCACCCTCCGAGCGCCGAGAGACCTCTGCCATTAAGAAAGACTTCCCAAAGACTGAGCTGTATCCTGTCCCCGAGCCAAGGTGCACCTTGTGCCATCGGTCTACCTGCCATCAATCCCTGTGTGAGTCAGCCTTGTCCGTTTGTCCGTGGTCTGTCTGGGACTAAGTAAGCCAGTTAGATAAGCTAATCTTTGCACTGTGTCACCTGCTGTAAATAACCTTGACTGCTCCTTTTCGTTTGTGTGGTATAAATAATAAATCCTGTTCCTCTTCTGTACGTCTTCGTCCTCTTCTTCCTCTTTCCATTCGATCGCTTTAGAGTTTTCCCCAATTGAATATCTGTGACGCGATTTGGCCAACGTTCGGGGTAATTGGATTAACTGTACGAACACGGCGGCCATTCCGCTCGGTCAAGCAACATCTTTAGCCGTGTCCGTAACATTTGGTGTCAGGAAGTGAGATTGGACCCGAAGCGCGCTTCACGCGCTCGAAATTATTAACTGTGAAATTTGTTTTGTTTTAAAATAAAAACCCGAATTTTGAAATCGCGCCATGGCTGGTCAAGGCGATCGGATGCCGGTGGGTGAGCTAGAGGAGGGGTTAGGAGTAACCCAGGATCAAATGGAGGGGAGCAATGAGGAGGCGGTTGAGGGGGTATCAGACGCACAAAATGGCGCTCTCACGCACGAGGTTACGGGCACGCAAAATGGCGCCTCGCACATGGCTACGGCGATCGCGCCCGCGACCGTAGCAGCGCCGCTGGTGGATTTGAACCTTTTTTTAATACAAATGAAGGCCCTTATGGACAAGAATAGCGAAGAAATGGAAGACAGAAGGAGGGCTGATAGTGAAGAGATGGAAAACAGAATGATGGGGGCCCTTATGGGACAAATGGGAGACCAAATTGGAGGTTTGAAAAACAGTATGGGGGCAATGAGGGACGAATTGGGGGGCAAAATGGGGGCAAAATGGGAGAAATTGGAGACGCGGCGGAGACGGCGGCAGGGATTTTCGAAGCTCCACACGGTCTCCACGTTTTTCGAAGTTAAGTCTGTTCACAATTGTATTTTGTCGAAACTGTATTTATCTTTCGGTGTGTGAAGTTATTGTGTGCAACTTTGGTTGTTTCTCGGTGTTTATCTTTCATAAATTGATCGTCTGTTTGCCGTGTCGCGAGCAAGGCCTTGTACAGTGTGCACTGTACAACCTTGAGGCTTTGTTTTTCTCTCAGTGGTCCATCGTTTGTGATCCAATAACTTTCGTTCTCTGTATTCCCAGTCTTTTCACCCATCGCCTATTTCCTTGTGTAAATCTCAACTCAAAAAAAAAAAAAAAAAAAAAAAAAAAACATTTCCTTCTCTGTTCTCATTCGTTTATTCATTCTTATTCGTTCGTTCGTTCTTCGACCACGTGTTTCTCCCCCATTTCCCCAGATAGTTTTCACTCATTAACCTTCAATGTTTACACTTTCCCCTCAAGTTATGTATTCCGTCATATTTTATAACACCTTTTTCTTCTTCTTCTTTAAAAGGCTGCTTTCGACTTGCTCACCAAATCAATTCATCCCAAAAAAAATATCCATCTCCTATAGTGCCTTTTTTCTACATTCCCTAAACTCTCCTGCACTCCATCCTCCATCCAGCGTCCTTAAACGTATTTTTAACTCGAAGGTCACAAGAAACTCATTTTGCAATAAATGTTCGTTTCCCATAAATCGTACACTTTCAAAAATCCAATCTCACCCCTCCCCTCCAAATCTTCCCCATAACCCCTCCCCTCCAAATCTTCCCCATCACCCCTCCCCTCCAAATCTTCCCCATCACCCATCCCTTTCAAATCTCCCCCCTTGCCCCCTCCCTTCTAAACTACCCCCTCACCCCTCCCCGCCAAGACGCCCCCTCGCCCCTCCCCTCCTAGACTCCTGCCTCACCCCTCCCCTCCAAATCTCCCCCATATCCCATCCCTTTCAAATCCCTCCCCTTGTCCCTTCCCTCCCAAACTCCCCCCTCACCCCTCCCCTTCAAATCTCCCCACCCTCATTGCTTCTCAATTTCCCCCCTCTCACTCCCCCTCCTCAAAGCGTCCTCCCCGCTTCTTCCCCCTTCAAACTCTCACCTCCATCTCCCCCAACCTTCTGCCTCGCTCTTCCCCCTCCTCAAATAACACCTCATTGTGGCTCACCCAATCACCATCAAACCTTTTGTCCGCCCCATCCTTCCCTTTCTCCGAGCTATTCTGAAATCTCTGACACACCTTCAACAGCTCTCCCTACCTCTTCCACCTCTTCCACATCTTACCCTACCCCTCCTCCCCCCTGTTCTGTATCTGATGCTCCCCCTTCCTCTTCATTAACGGTATGGACCTCAAACATCCGGGGCCTTCGTTCAAACTTAACTGATCTCTCCATACAGGTTGCTTCTGTCAAACCAGACGTGATCTGCTTAACAGAAACTTTCCTCCTTTATGATGTCTCTGATTCCATAGTATCTCTCCCGGGCTACTCCCTCCTCCGGTATGATAGACCTGAGCCTCGTCCTGGAGGCGGGGTTGCTATCTTTATCAAAAACTCTCTTCCTCACTCGCCCTGCACTGCACTCTCTCCACCTCACCCCCAGGAATACCTCTGGCTACGGCTTCCACTTCGCTCCCACCTCTTGTTCATATGTGTGTTGTACCGTCCACCAAACAGTGATGACTCCATCTACATCTCGCTGTCTGATGATATGGACCAACTTCTATCTACTCATCCCAACTCTCTCTTCCTCATATGTGGTGATTTCAACTGTCATCATGCCAGTTGGCTGGGTGTGGGTACCTCTCTCACCAGCCATGGCTCCTCAGCAAAGGACTTCTGCGACTCACTGGGACTGACACAATCTGTCAATTTCCCGACCCGGATCTCAGTCAACGGAACATCTTCTCTTCTGGACTTGGTTATGACTAACTTCCCTGAAAATGTCTGCTGCTCTTCTTCTGCTCCGATCGGATCATCTGATCATGTCCTTGTTAAAGCGGACATCTCTCTGACCATCCTCAGGGAGCCTGCTCAGCGTCGACGAGTCTGGCATTTCACTCAGGCCAACTGGCACGGTCTTCAAGCAGCCATCAATCATCTGGACTGGTCTCCCATCTCTACCACCTCTGACATCAACTCATCCTGGGAATTCTTCCAAAGTAAATTGCTCTCTCTCATGCACAGATTCATCCCATCTCGTCTTCAGTTGTCATACCCTTCCTCCCGTCCATGGTACACGGAATCTTGTGGTGAGGCTGTTGCCCAGAAACAACTTGCCTTCGTCTCCTGGAAAGCAAATCCAACGGAAGGAAATCTCATTTCCTTTCACAAAGCCCGAAACAAGTGTGTGTCCACCCTCAGGAGAGCCAGGAAACAATATCTCTCCGTTCTCAAGACCGAACTCTCTTATCTGTCTCCCTCTTCCAAATCCTGGTGGCGTCTGGTCAAATCCGTTTCTGGTGTATGTTCCCCCTCCATCCCCTCCCTTACCTCAAACGGCTACACAGCTGACTCCGCACGTGAAAAAGCTGAATGCCTCAACTCTGTGTTTGCCTCTAAATCTTGTGTCCCAAACCCATCCCTCTCTGTACCCACCATACCCAGTCGTACCCTGCTGCTCCTGGACTCCGTGTCCTTTCCTCCTGACAAGGTGGAAAAGTTTCTGTCAACCCTCGACTCTGATTCTGCAACTGGACCCGACGGCATCAGCCCACGGGTCCTAAAATCCTGCTCTGCTGCTCTATCTCACCCTCTCTCTGTTCTCTTCACCCTCTCTTTTGCTCAAGGTCAACTGCCATCTGCTTGGAAATCAGCCAACATCACCGCTTTGCACAAAAAAGGTGCAAAAACAGATCCTAGCAACTACAGACCAATCAGCCTTCTCCCAATTATCAGCAAAGTCATGGAATCCATCATTGCTTCTGATATGAAATCTTTCCTCTTCTCCAATGGCTTGATCTCTGATCATCAATTTGGTTTCAGACCAGGTCACTCTACTCTGGACATGCTGCTTCTGCTGTCTCAACAATGGATGGAGGTCCTAAATGCCAAACAGGAAATTAGAGCTGTCTCCCTCGACATATCACGTGCCTTCGACACGGTCTGGCACCCCGCTCTGCTCACCAAACTCTCCTCCTTTGGTATCCATGGAAATCTCCACGCATGGCTGGTGGACTTCCTCTCTAGTCGTCGTCAACGTGTGGCCCTGAATGGGTTTCTCTCATCTCCTCTTCCTGTTCAGGCTGGAGTTCCCCAAGGCAGTGTTCTGGGCCCCGTGCTTTTTCTGGTCTTCATCAATGATCTCTCTGACTCTCTCGAAAATCCTCTCTATCTCTTTGCTGATGACTCCACTCTCTGCCGCTCCATTCCTCTTCCCTCAGATCGGCAGTCTGCTGCCTCCTCACTCTCTGAAGACCTGGACAAAATCACAGACTGGTCAAACAAGTGGAACATGTCTTTCAATCCTGACAAATCTCACACTCTTACTATGTCTCTCCGAAAAGATCGACTGGACAACCCTCCCATCTACTTTCTCAACAATCCTCTCCAAGAAGTTCTGTCGCTCAAGATTTTGGGTCTCACTATCTGCCATGATCTTTCTTGGGAAAACCACATTTCCAAGCTGGCCTCCAAAGCCAGTCGCCGACTGGGCATCCTCCGTCGTGCGAAGTCCTTCCTCGGCACACCTGAGCTCCTCACCACATACAAGGCTTTCATCCGCAGCTCAATGGAATACTGTTCTCCCCTATGGGCCGGTGCTCCTGCCTCACACCTAGCTCGGCTTCACGCTGTTGAAACCAAAGCTTTCAGAATTATTGGAATCTCCCGCGATGAAGCTATCTCTGAGGGCCTTTCACTCACTCACCGCAGGCAGGTAGGTGGTCTTTCTGTCTTCTACCGACTCCTCTCCGGCCTTGCACCCCCAGCTCTCTCTGTGCTCTGTCCCCCAAATATTCCTACAGGTCGCACAAGATCTGCCAGCAACCCTCTGATGGTTAAACTGCCGAAATCTCGGCTCTCCGTTCACCTTCACTCTTTCATTCCTCTTTTCTCCCGCCTCTGGAACAAACTCCCTCACTCCCTTCAATCCCACTCCTCCCTCCAGGTCTTTAAAACAGCTGTTCACCACCATCTCTTATCTTCCCCCATCCAAAACCTTGATCTTTTCTACCCCCGCTAATTCACCCCAGATCCACCTTGTTTGAAATTCCAACTTCTTTCCTGGAAGTCCTGGCAGTGTCCATATGTTTTATACCTCTCCCACTGCCCCCTTCCCACGCCCCCCCCCCCCAAAGCCCTCGCCCTCTCTCAGATCTCTCGATGTCTCCATGTCTCTCGGTCCCTGCTCTCAAATGTTGTGTTTGTGTCCTTCCCCCTCTCTCCCCATCTTGTCTACCGCTCCCTATGTTATATGTTTTATGTGTCGGTTTGTCTTTCTGTGTGATTAATGTTCGCTCTTTCACGAGCCTCGATCTTGTATACAAAAAAAATAAATAAATAAATAAATAAAATAAAAAAATGGGGGGCAAAATAGGAGAAATGGGGGAACGGCTAGAAGCTAAATTTGAGGGGTTAGACAACGGGATAAAAGAGGTAAAGAATGGGTTAACGGGGGTGGAAAATAGAATGGCTGCCCAGGAGAATCAGTTAGAGGGGGTGAAAAATGGGTTAATGGGGTTAGAAAATAGGATGGAAGACAAATTACGGGAAATAGGGGAGCAATCCACCCGGGAAATCGAACAGATGGGGAACCAGATGGAGGAGATGAAGGAGGGGATACAACGAGGTGTGGGTGAGGAGGTCTCGGGGCTACGCGAGGAGGTAAAGCGAGGTGAGAAGCGTATGGAGAAAGAGGTGAGAAATGGGACGGCAAAGTTACAAGGGGGAATAGAAGATCTGACGGAGGAGGTGGAACAGCTGACAGAGGGACAGACGGAGTTAGTGGAGCAGGTTCAAAGGAACACTGCAGTACTAGGAGGGTTAAAGGCGACACAAAAAGAAATTAAAAATGACTTGATAGTGACACAGAGGCAATGTCAGATGGTACGTGAGGGACTGACAATGAGGTTGGACGAGGTGACAGAAGTAATGGAGACAAAGGACCGGCAGGTGAGGATGGACATAGAGACGGTCACGGTAGCCTTAGAGGACGAACTTGAGGAGACGCACCGGGAAATAAAAGAGGTGAAGCAAAAATTAGAGGAAGTGGAAGAAGAGGTGAGTGAAATTAAGAAGAGACGGACAGAAACTAAGAGAGAAATACGGGAGGAGGTGATGGAATATGTACAAGGTCGGTGCTCAACTCATGATGTGCTGCTCACTAACCAAATAAAGAGGTTGCAGGTGGCAAAAGAGGTGCGGAGACGAGGTGCCAAGGTGAGTGGCGAAATATTCGGCAATGTATATGATGTGAGGAAAGCTTCAGTCGGCTTGGGGGTTGCTATGGATCCGGGTGTTCGTGAGAGGCCGTTTGTGAAGTGTGTGACAGGTCAGGTGTGCGAAAAAAGAGGTGTGTGAGAATGTCCGACCATGGGGTGTGTGAGGAAAAAGTGCGCGCCGACCAGTGAGTGTGCTGTCGAGAGTGAGTCGGTCGTAGCGCGTGTGCGAGGGGGTACATGGAAGCGCGGTGTGGTAAGTGTTATGGAGGAAATAACGAAAGAGTGTGCGCAAGAGGATGCGCGAGAAAGGTGTGTAACGGACAGGTGCATGGGGAAAGAGTGCGCTGTCAAGAGTAAGGGGGAATGCACGCCTGTGGTGAGTGTTACAGAGGGTGTAACGGGAGAGTGTGCGCAAGAGTGTGCGCGAGAAAGGTGTGTAACGGACAGGTGCATGAGGAAAGAGTGCGCTGTCGAGAGTAAGGGTGAGTGCGCGACCGAGAGTGGAGGTGAGAGTAGTGAGAGTGACACGGAGCGTGAGTTGGTTGTGACAGGTGAGCGAGGATGTACACCTGGAATGGAAGGATGCACACCTGGAATGGTAGAGCGTGTGTGGGAATGCACACTTGAGTTGGTCGTGAGGCACGTGGTTGGGTGTGCGAGTGAGAGCACACCTGTGATTGTCACAGAGGAGGTGACCGAGGAGGGGGCGCGAAGAGGTGTGTTGGTGAGGTGTGCGAGCGACGAAGGTGTGCCAAGGTGTTCGTTGGTCAGGTGTGTGACCAAGTCTGTGAGCGGAATGAGTGTACCGAGGTGTGTAAGGAAAGGTACGAGGAGCATGGGAACAGCTGGAGGTATGAGCAAGAAAGGGGTAGCGTATGCGTGTAAGCATGCAGGTGAGGCATCGACGGTAACCGGGTTAGCGGTTAGAGCGACTTTTAGCCGAATCGGGTCCTCGGTGCATGCCGGGCTTCGCGTGCCGCGAGAACCAGCGGGGATCCGAGCCACGGCGGGTTCGAAAGGACCGCCGTACGCGATCCACGCTGGGCCTCGCTTGGAACGGCCGCGTCCGTGCTCAACTAGGCGGAGCGGGCAGCTCGATAGGAAGGGTCGTCATGGCGACCACTTTTTGTTGAGACGTGCCGGCAGGTCGAGATCGGGACATTGGATGGCTCCACGCCGAGGTGGTGCGTGGGATCTCGGCCCGGGTAAGCCCCCGCCCCTGCCCCGAATGCGGGACGTATCCAGCCGCTGGCACAAAACAATCCGCATTCATTGCTCGGCTGTACGAAGCCGAGCTTTAGAAGGGAATTGGCGCACCGAGAGGATCTAATAAGTAGACGAGTGATGAGGTTAGTGTTTTGGACCCAAAATTAGAAAAAGGCAAAATTTGATGATTGGTACGGTGATTGGCAGATGATTGGCAAAATTTTTGATTGGCTGAAATTTGGTGTGCCAAATTGATAGTAGGACCTCCTCGATGTGTTGGGATGGCAACTCTGTCATCCCTCACAGAGGGGGGCAAAGGAGCACTAGGTTTATGGGGTGTATGGCAGTGAAAACTAGCCCGGGTGGGTTAGGATATCGTGTGTAGGGATCTAGCGAAGATGACATTAGGTGACGTTAAGATTAGTTAGTGACAATGATACCTGTAGTGGGGACGCAGGTAGATTAGAGTGGATGATAATGACGTGGTATGTGCTTAGTTTAAAGGGAAGACGGGGAGCACTAAGTTAGCAGGGCAACAGGTAGTTCAGATGATGCCGTGTGTTTGAGGATTGAACAGGTGAGATTGAACAGGTGCGATTAAACAGGTGTGATTGCACAGGTGTGCAACTGGACAGGTGTGTGGAGCAGTGTATGAGTAGGAGTGATAGTGATGTGTATCGTGTTGACCAACTGGTCCAGGAAGAGGAGGAGGGTGCAGGTGGCACCAGGTGTGATTGCACAGGTGTGCAACAACAGGTGAATGGAGAATGGTTGTGTGAAAGAACAGGTGTATGGAATAAATGGTATGGAGTATTGGAATGGATGGTCGTGGAGTGAGTATGGTGGAAATTGTGGAGTGGAGTGGATGGTGCGGAGGTGTGAATGGGGGAAGAGTGGACCCCCATCACGGATACCCCGGGGCGGGTAGTGTAAGTGTTAGGTAGAGGGTATAGGTAAATTGTGGTTGGATATTGGCATCTGTGGTGCGGGTGGAAGAATGGTGATTGGATGGGTGCATTAGTGTTGTGGAAATGGCTGGGCGTGTAGCCTGTTAGTGTGTGTAGTTGGATTGGGCACTCCACCACTGTGAGGATGTCGGCCAGGTGAGGCCGCAGGTGGGCTCTGGGAGCCGGTAGTTGTGGATGGGGCCCGAGGATCCGGAGGACGGACCCGGGTAGCCCAGTGCCAGAGGGCACCAAGGGGCGACAGAGCCAGGAGGGGCCTTCCCCAGTTAGATAGGTTAGGGTGAGGAGCAGGTAAGCTCGGGAGGCAACTGCAGTGGTGGAGGTGTGCAGGTGGGTAGACCTGCTGGGAGAGCTACACGTCACAGCCCAGAAATTGTGCAAGGGCACCGGGAGATGAATCGGGGGAGTGAGACCCCAAATTGAGCAGCACCACAGTTTGGTAAATGGGAATTGGTTATTAGAACCCATAGTGTAAGTGGCCAATGGATTGGCAGGGAGAGACCCCGGGTAGTGAAAAGTGTGTTAATGTCATTTAGAGGATAGTTAGGATTGAAGTCTCCTCGCACCATCTACATCCACTCACCTGAGGCGACGTAACTCCACACCATGCCATGTTTTATTATTTTTATTGTGCAGATGTTTTGGATTGTGAGACGCATCATGACGTGGGTGTGACATTGTGCTTTGTTGTTCCATCTCTCCCTCCTTATGAGGATTGATGATGAATTGGTGATAGCAAATTTTGGTTAGAGGGATTGTGGTAACGAATTTGGTATAGGAGAAAAATGGGGAAGACGTGACAGTAGTGACGAATTTGTAAAGATGTAGATTTTTGTAAATATGGGGTAAGGGCAAGGGTAGGGTAGGTGACAAGGGGGGGTGACGTACGGTAGGGACGAGCTTTTCTCACTTCGCTCTCCGTACGCACTTCACCTTGCATTGCCTTTATGGATGTGTACCCTTGAGACCTTACCCCTCGCTCATCTGTCTTGTTCCCCCTTTTTGTCTCCCACATGAGGACCTGTGCGCCATTGGGCGCCAAGGGGAGTGTGCGTGAGTCCGCCATTGGGCGCCCGAACCTCTCACAACCACAGCTGTCTGCATCGATGCACCACATTATGGACCACATGTCTGTGGCCGAGCACCACTTATGGACCCCATGGGTTGGGACATGGCCCCTCTGCTGGAACCGGCCATGAGGGCCCGAGATTCTGCTGGCGGACCTTGGCCACAGGGCACCGATGCCCCACAGGTGAACCACACATAGTCGGCTCCCTGTGGGCCATAAATAAAAGAAAGGGACACGTGGGTGCATTTTATTTTAATAGTGCAAATAGGCCACCAGCAAAGGAAGATGACAACACCAGGAAAATAATAATAGCCAGCAGAGGGAGCCGAAGAGCAAGAGACACCTGCAGGGTTTGGGTTTGTTGGTTTTGTTTTATTGATGAACAGTGGTGACTGCACTGATTGGTGCTTGAGAATGTATTGGTGCATTTTGGGTGTTTTCATGGTGCGTCGATGCAGAGCAGACTGTCTCCCCCCAGAAAGAACAATCGCAGGTCCTGGGTTAGTTTTGTAAATAAAGTAAATAATGCTCCCCACCATCAATGTATAGTTTGAAGACCATTCCGCGATTCGGTTATCCTGTGGGTGTGTTTCTGTTAGGAGAAGGGTGCAACGTCGCAGGGGGACATATTTACTCATTTGTGAATATCTGTAAAACTGTCGCACTCAGGGTTGAGTTAATAGTAGAGGGAACTACATCTGAGTGCCACACTAAAGTAGGTAAAAATTTATCGGGTCAGGACGCCCCGAGGTAGAGAAGGGTGCAGTGTTGCGGATATGGGATTTACATCCATCCATATCCGCTTGTAAATATTCCCCTATTTCCTCAATACTTCCCAACTCTCCCCAATCCCTCATTCCCTAGTCCCACTTTCTGTAAACAACACTCTGTAGACCCGACCTCCCCCTATTTCCCCCCATTAAATGTCGCATCCAGGTCCACCACATCTCACGTAGACAACTATAGGACATCTTGCTAGTTATTCTTAGTCTATGTCAGTTAAGGATTCGTTTCCATTTATTCTGACCCTTCGTTGCACCAGAATGTGATTGTATGGCACCGTTAGGAAGTTTAGGACCTCCCAATACCTCCCCGCAGCTCTTCCTCACAGTTCTCAGTAACAACAACAACAACAACAACAACAACAACAACCATGAGCGCAGGGAGTGCGCGTCCTCACTCTGGCTTGGTTGGCTTGGTTTGGTTGGCCATGTGCTCGACGGGGTTAACAAACAGGGGCTCCCTGTCGGCCCCTCGTCAAGGGCGGAGCCCGGTAATCCCCGCACCCAATGGAAGCGGCGGACCGGCCCCCAGTTGGGGCGGAACCAACCAGCCGAGGGCGTGTGACTCCCCGTTGAGCATGCGCAGCAGAGGGAGTGGGGACGGGAGATGCGCGCAGAGCTGAAGGAGAAAGGACGCACCCTCCGAGCGCCGAGAGACCTCTGCCATTAAGAAAGACCTCCCAAAGACTGAGCTGTATCCTGTCCCTGAGCCAAGGTGCACCTTGTGCCATCGGTCTACCTGCCATCAATCCCTGTGTGAGTCAGCCTTGTCCGTTTGTCCGTGGTCTGTCTGGGACTAAGTAAGCCAGTTAGATAAGCTAATCTTTGCACTGTGTCACCTGCTGTAAATAACCTTGACTGCTCCTTTTCGTTTGTGTGGTATAAATAATAAATCCTGTTCCTCTTCTGTACGTCTTCATCCTCTTCTTCCTCTTTCCATTCGATCGCTTTAGAGTTTTCCCCAATTGAATATCTGTGACGCGATTTGGCCAACGTTCGGGGTAATCGGATTAACTGTACGAACACGGCGGCCATTCCGCTCGGTCAAGCAACATCTTTAGCCGTGTCCGTAACAATATATATAACTCCATGGTAAGATCTCCAACCTTTAATTGAACAAACATTGTTTGTTCAATTAAAGGTTGGAGATCTTACCATGGAGTCATTTGGATTTACTCCCAACCGCAAATCTTTGCTTATATATATATAATTATATATATATATATATACAGACTTGGCATTTAATATGGAATTTTTTTTTTTCTTGACATGGGTTTACTTTCTGAACTCAGTATATTAATCTGGTGAGTTCTTTTTACCCTTCGGTGATGTCTTTGTTGAAAGAACCATGTCACTGAATGTCTTTCGCAGCAAGAAGTTAATAACAGAATTATCTCACAGGTGGCGTGACAAAATGTAAGGACAGGTACATTTGACGATTGGCTTCACAATCGGGTATACAAGGGTTGTTGCGTTCTGTATTAGTGGAAAACATCTGCTGCACGTCTACAAAAGTTATTGCCGCTTCCTCTGGAGATGGTCCGTCAACTTGACAATGCTGTTTGTCATGGAGTGGTGGCTTTACGAAATTCTGGCATGAAACAGCGTGCTATTGCTCGGCAGTATGGCATCACTCAAGGTCAGCTGTCAAAGATCCTGAAACGAAATGCTCAGAGGGCTGTCCCTACTCCAATACCGAGGCCAGGACGTCCACGCAGAACCACAAGGAGAGATGATCGCCAGCTGCACCGGTTAGTCTGCAATAGCCGTACCAAGTCAGCTAATCGGCATAGGGCTGAGTGGCATCAAGTGACAAATGTGCCTGTATCCAAAAGGCTAGTCAACCGACGACTGGTTCAAGCAGGCTATCGTGCCAGGCGTCCCCTGAGAAAGCCACGCCTGACCAGACAACACAGCCAGCGCCGATTGCAGTGGGCCAGAGAGCACCGTCAATGGCAGCCAGGACACTGGAATCATGTGACCTTCAGTGACGAGTCTAGATTTCTGGTCTATCATCAAGATGGCCGCGTCCGAGTGCGCAGACAAGTGCATGAAGCCCACAACGAAGATTGTATAGTGCCAAGGGTCCAATCTGGAGGTGGTGAGGTGACCGTTTGGGCTGCTTTTCATGCAGGGGGCAAAACTGACCTGGTTGTTCTGAATGGAAACCTGAAACAGTTCAAGTACAGGGTCATTCTGGAAGAAACATTGCTTCCATTTGCTCGTGCAGCCTTTCAAGGAAACTTTGTCTTCCAAGATGACAATGCACGGCCTCATCGTGCTCGCATGATCCAACACTTTCTTGCTGAACGTGGTGTAGAGCATATGGAGTGGCCTGCCATGTCCCCGGATATGAATCCGATAGAGAACTTGTGGGCAGAATTAACGCATCAAATCGACAACTTGGACCAGCAGCCGACCTCTGTGCGTGAATTGCAGCAGACTATTGTCACTGCATGGCAAGCGATTCCTGTCCAAACTTTGGCAAATCTCGTGAACAGCATGCCTCAACGTGTCCGTGCTCTCCTGAATGCTCGTGGGGGTTACACGAAGTACTGAACTGTAATTTTACTGCCCGTAATCCCAGTCGTAATTTAACTTTTGTTTTTGTTAAAACATTTTTTGGCTAATGTGCAAAATAAAGAGATACTTCTGGAAAACGTACAGAAGTTTAACACGGTACTGTCCGTGAATTGAGTTCGATATCAGTTTTCATCACTTTCGAGGATCAATTTATTTGCTTCGAAATGTCAAATGTGGTTTTTGTTTCTTTTAAACGTCACATTAACAAAATCTAGAATAATTTCAACATAATTCCAATGAACTTTTGGTTCTAAGTCATCTTGAAAAGTAAGTTCACCCCCACAAAAAAAATATTCCATATTAAATGCCAAGTCTGTGTCTGTATATATATATATATATATATATATATATCTATCTATATACTGTATATATATATATATATATATATATATATATATATATATATATATATATATATATATATATATATATATACATTGTTGCGGTGGTTCAAATCCCCACTCCTGACAACAATTTGTTGTGGGAGGGTCGAGTTCAAGGTGCACACGTCAAGGTGCACGTGCGTGCCGAAGAACCGCGTGATCGAACCCTCACTTTCCCACACCTTATGGGTGCCGAGCGGATTTGCACGGTGTGGAAAGTGGCGTTACCCACGAGATTTATGGACCTGAGTCTAACCAAATTTGGTCCCGGATGATGCCAGGCCAATTGGTGAAAGGACGTACCGAACAGGTTGGAAAGTAACAACAGAATGTACAGCCTTTTATTTTGAAGGCACAGAGAAACAGAGATGAAGATTCAGCTTATCAATTATTACCAAATAATAACCCCGACTTGGCGCCTTCACACTCTGACACACACACACACACAGGGTAAAAGGACACTGGTAAAGGGCGTACCGATGTACGTGCTGGAATTCCCCGCAATTGGCCACGTGGTCTGGTGTGTGCAGTTCGGTCCTCACGTGCAGGCTGGACGAGGTCAGGTCCGAAGGACAAACTCCAGCGCAGGTTGAGCTAGATTCAGCGCAGGTGGGACGAGCTGCCATGCAGGTGAGTCGTGTAGAAAAGTCAACGCTTGCAGGTCAGCCGGATGGCGCAATAGATCGATGCAGATGCGATTGGTGTCGACGAAGAACAAAGGCCAAAACACGTGTGTGTCGTTGGAGCTAAAACAAGAGAGGCCAGAGCAGGGTGTCGTCCACGTGGCAAAACCCAAGGCCAGAGAGAAAGGAGGTCGTAGCGCAGCGAAAATCCAAAGCCAAGAGAACAGAGCAGGAGGTCGTCCTGTGCGCAGCGAAATCCCAGGCAAAAGAGAATCATGTCATCCACGAGGCAAAGAGAGAACAGAGCAGGCGGTCGTCGACGTGGTGAAATCCCAGGCAAAGAGAATCGTGTCGTCCACGGGGCAAAGAGAGAACAGAGCAGGAGGTCGTCCACGTGGCAAAATCCACAACAAGAGTTCAGAACAGGTGGTGTAGCGCAGAAAAATCCCAAAGCAAAGAGAATGATAATGCGCTCCGTGTGGGCTTTTACCAGACCCGCCCACGCCCTTCAAAATGTTCCAGAGCCTCCCATTGGCTGAGGCTTGTCACATCCTGGCTAGGTGTTCCCGCCTCCTCACTGGTCACGTGGGCCTGTGCTTCTGGCCACGCCTTCCTGCACATTAGTAATGGCTTCTCCCCGCCACGAAGGCTTCACATCCTGCCTAACTCAGTGCATATTTGCTCTTTATTACTACACAATGGGAAAGGGCTAATCTTTACATTCAATAAGACATAACTGACTTCTGCAGGCTACATGTTGTCATGCAACGAACTATAGGGGGTTTGCCTTTATGGCACAACAGCAACACTACACCATTCTCTCACCAAGACTCGACCCGAGTCGTCCACATGGAGCAGCTGGGGTGAGCTGGCATTCATTTAAACATTACTTTTAGTGTGACATGTACATATGATTCCCCTAACATAATTAAACTCTAATCCCAGTGTGTGCGACATTTTTAAAAAAAATTTTAAACATTTAAATGTACAGTCACGTGAAAAAGTAAGTACACCCCATGTAAAGTTTTGACTTTTTCAACATATTTCAACATATAGCTATTTGATCTTCATTTCAACAATATTGACAGATAAAGGTGATATAATATAACAAATATCATGAAACATTTACATTTTGTAGTCCATTGTATAATTTAAATAAACATAAATGCAAATTTCGCATGTGGAAAAAGTAAGTACACCCTTGGCCCCAATAGGTGGTATTGCCCCCTTTGGCAGAAACAACCTCAAGTAGGCATTTCTTATAACTGTCTACCAGTCTCTGACATCGACTTGGGAGAAATTTTTGCCCACTCCTCCGTGCAGAATTCTTTCAGCTGTGCGATGTTTGAGGGGTTTCTTGCATGCACAGCTCGTGGGATCTCGATGGGATTTAGATCCGGGCTTTGACTTGGCCATTCCAGAACCCTCCATTTCTTTCTTTTCAGCCATTCCTTGGTGGATTTACTGGTATGTTTACGGTCATTGTCATGTTGTAAGGTCCACCTTCGGTTAAGCTTCAACTTTCCGACAGATGGCCTCACATTATCCTCAAGCACCCTGTGGTACAATGAAGAATTCATAGTGGATTCTATGGTGGTGAGCTGCACAGGCCCTGATGCAGCAAAACTGCCCCAAACCATAATATTTCCACCACCATGCTTTACAGTTGGTATCAGGTTCTTGTGGTCAAATGCTGTCTTTGGTTTTCGCCAAATATGTCTTCTGGTACTGTGGCCAAATAGCTCTACCTTTGACTCATCTGTCCAGAGCACATTGTTTCAGAAGTGCTGGTCTTTGCCTCGGTCTTCATTGGCAAACTTTAGTCTTGCCTTGATGTTCTTTCTGGACAGCAAAGGTTTCCTCCTGGCACACCTCCCATGTAGATCAAAATTTGTGCAGCCTCTTTCTGATGGTAGACTCGTGCACTTTGACATCAGCAGTGGCAAGAGCTACCTGTAGGTCCCGTGATGACATTCTGGGGTTCTTAGAGACTTCTTTCAGCATCTTGCGGTCTGCTCTCGGGCTGAACTTGCTGGGGCGGCCTGGCCTGAACAAGTTGGCAGTTGTTTGGAATCATCTCCATTTGTAGATGATCTTCCGGACAGTCGAATGATTGATTTCAAATTGTTTGGAGATCTTTTTAAATCCCTTCCCAGACCCATAGGCATCTATAACCTTCTTTCTGAAGGCCTGAGAGAGCTCTTTTGATCTAGGCATGGTGACGCCGCACACTTCAACAACAAAGAGCAAGCCAAACTAAATGTCTGAGGTTTAAATAAGACAGGTTCCTCCAAGCTCCTCTCTAACGATGTTCTAATCATTTGCACCTGAGCTGGTGCACCTGATTCAAATTTTAGGTGTTTGAAGTCGTGATAAATGTAGGGGTGTACTTACTTTTTCCACATGCCAAATTTGCATTTATGTTTTTTTAAATTATACAATGGACTACAAAATGTAAATGTTTCATGATATTTGTTATATTATATCACCTTTATCTATCAATATTGTTGAAATGAAGATCAAATAGCTGTATGTTGAAATATGTTGAAAAAGTCAAAATTTTACATGGGGTGTACTTACTTTTTCCCGTGACTCTACATTTTAAAACTAAATATGTCCCTCCTAATGCGTTGAGAAACTACCTAACAGATCCACACCAACAACCTTATACTGTTCACGTATTGCCGGAATTTTGAAACTAAACACATAACCGGTGGGCAACATTTTTTACATTTTACACTACACACAATTCATTTTACAAAAACTATGACCCAGGACCTGGACCTGAGGAATAAAACTTGGAGTACTTGTTGCTGGAGTCATCTTCTGCTGCTGAGTGGCTTCTTGCCTTGGTAGGCGGCTAACAAAAACCGGCTGGCCCTGACTGGCATACAGGCCATTTCAAGATCAGGGCCATCTAAATCTTCATAATTGCACACATGGATCACTCTTTTTATTTACGAGCAGGGCCACTTGACAAGTGGTCCAAATGTGTGGCGTCAGTGCCACTCAATAGGTGATCCATGTGTGGCAAGATGATGATGCAGCCAAGAGGTGTAACCATGGAAATGGGTGTGGCCACTGAGCCAGTGGTCCATAAGGTGATTGATGGATGGATGTGAGTGTGGATGGTAGCAAGATGCTGCGACGGTCAGGTGAGTCCTCGTGATGGTCCTGGATCGGGGGGGAAGAGAAGACGCAACGAGCAAAAAGGAAAAGACACAGTGGCACATGCAAAACACAGATATGACAAGCGGGTGAGAGGAATGCCGGCAGAGTGAACTCGAGCCTGGCCCTACCCGTTCGTGCCCCCACCGTCAACTACACTCCCCTAGCCCTCCTTGTATTTACAGTTCGTCTCTACGTCTTGTCTCCCCCGTACCCTCATTATTCCAAATTCGTCCTCAACTCCCCCCAGGTTCTCCCAGGAAGGAAAGGCGGAATGAACACAATGTTTCGTACTCACGTCGTGGTGCATCTAACCAATCAAACATTGAGTCCCGTGGTGCAAAATCCATCCCCTTGTGGATGGTTGTGGATGGTGCGAAGGGGTCTTCACAAAATCCTAACTACTCTGACATCATTTACACATTTTAATCTCCCCGGGTCGTACCCTGCCAATCGGCCTTCTTTAAACTATGTGGTTCTAAGAACCCAAATTCCCATTGCCCACACTGTGGTGCCCTCCGAATTTGGGTCTAACCCCACAAATTTTCTATTCATGCCCTCGCACAATTTCGGGGCTGGGTCGTGTGGCTCTACCAGCAGGTCTACCTACCTGCACCCCTCCGTTCACTGGAGCTGCCTCCCGAGCTCGCCTGCTCCGCACTCTAACCTACCTGGGGAAGGCCTTCCCTGGCACTTACCCCCTGATGCCCACCTTGGCATTGGGCAACCCATGAAAGAAAGCATATTTGCTCTTTATTACTACACAATGGGAAAGGGCTAATCTTTACATTCAATAAGACATAACTGACTTCTGCAGGTTACATGTTGTCGTGCGACGAACTATAGGGGGTTTGCCTTTATGGCACAACCACAACAATATATATATATATATATATATATATATATATATATATATATATTGTTGCGAATATGGAATTTGGCCTCCATATCCGCTTGTAAATATTCCCCTATTTTCTCCAATACTCCCCAACTTTCCCCAATCCCCCATTCCCTAGTCCCATTGCATGTAAATAACAATCAGTAGAGCCGACCTTCCCCTTATTCCCCCATTAAATGTCGTGCCCAGGTCCACCGCACCACACGTAGACAACTTTCGGACATCTTCCTAGTTATTCTTATTCTATGTCAGTTAAGGCCTCGTTTCCATTAATTATGACTCTTCGTTGCACCAGAATGTGATTATATGGCATCAGTAGTGAGTTTAGGACCTTTCCCATACCTCCTCCCATCTTCTTCCCCAAACAACAACTACAACAACAACTACAACTACGACTACAACAACAGAGGGGCGGGGAGTGTGCGTCCTCACACCGGCTCGGTTACCCGCCATGACCATGCGCTCCACGGCGTTACCCCGAAGGGGCTGGCTGTCAGCTCCTCGTCAGGGGCGGAGCCAGTAACCCCCCCACGCACCCAATGAGAAGCAACGTGCCGATTCCATCTGGGGCGGAGCTAACGAGCCGAGGGCGTGTCACTCCCCGCCGGATATACGCGGCCCCGCGCCGGATGTGACGTCAGATGCGCCTCAGCTTGGAGAGAGAAGCCACCGCCACCCCCAGTGCGACGATACCTCCCCGCATCTTTGGACCGGACCGGACCGTACTGTACCCTGCCCCGAGCCCAGGAGGACCTGGAGCCATCGATACCCGCTTTCCTGCCATCAACCCCCGTGTGAGTCAGCCGTTGTCCCGTTTGTCTGTCGTCTGTCCGGGGTTAATATAAGAGTGTGTCTAAGTGCCTGTCTTTCTGTGATTATACCTCTAGCCCCTGTAATCTGACCTTTCCGTACGAATATAATCTCCTCCGGAGGTCTTGAGAATTGAAACATTGGTGTCGTATTGTGTTATTGTAATCCAGCCGGGTGTCTTCTTTTTCTTATTGAGCCAGCATCGCGCGACTAGTCAACGTTCGGGCACAATCGGGTAACTTGTGCAGACGTGGTCATACCATAAAACCGCTCGGTAAATAACATCCAAGCCACGTCTGTAACAATTGGTGTCGAGGAGTGAGATTCGGACCCGGGACTAAATTAGTTAGGCCCAAATTTTGGGAGGGAAAATCGAGCCGGAGCGCGTACGGCGCTCGACCGAATCGATTCGGAGCGCGGTCCCGCGGTTACTGTGCTCGACGAAATTATAACGAAAAAAAAAAAAATTTGAATTTGTTTTACGAAAATAAAAATAAAAACCGAATTTTGAAAGTCGCGCTATGGCGGATCAAGACAGCTGGGGTCCGGTAGAGGAGAGTGAAGCAGGGTCGGTCCAGGACCAAATTGAGGGACATGAGGGACATGAGGAGAGCGAAACAGCGAGGGTAGCAGGCACGCAAAATGGCGCCTCGCAAGAGCGCGCGGTAGCCGAGCCCGCTGTATCAACGGGCTTTAACATGCAGCCGATTGACATACAGGCCCTCATTGCGCAGCTACAGGCAGCTGTACAGATGAGTATGGGGAGCCAAATTGAGCGGTTGGGGAACCGGATGGATGCTCAGGGTGAGCGATTGGAGGGCCAAATGGGGGTAATGAGGGACGAAGCGAGGGGTACCAGTGAGGGGTTAGACAAGAAATTTGGGAAGTTAGACAATAATTTTGAGGGGTTAGACAACGGGATAAAAGAAGTGAAAAATGGGTTAATGGGGGTAGAAAATAGAATGGCTGCCCAGGAGAATCAGATAGAGGGAGTGAAAAATGGGTTAGAGGGGTTAGAAAACAGTATGGAAGGCAAATTGAGGGACATGAGGGACCAAGCGGAAAGGGAAGTTAAACAAATGGAGCAGCAGATAGAGGGGGTCAGAATGGGGGTAGAAACCAAACTGGATGCTCACAGGGAGGAAATGGAGCAGATGAGGGTGGCATCTGGGCAGGAGATGCAAGTGATGGGAGAGGAGATCAGAAGAGGAGTGAGTGAGGAGGTCGGAGGAGTGCGCGAGGAGGTGAGGCACTGTGAGGAGCACATGGAAAAGGAGGTGAGAAAGGGGACTGTAAAGTTACAAGGGGGCATAGAGGACCTGACGCAGGAGGTGGAACAGCTGACGGAGGGACAAAAAGGACTAACGGAGCAGGTTCAAAGGAACACTGCGGTATTAGGAGGTTTAAAAGCGACACAAAACGACATAAAAAACGACTTAATAGCGACAAAGAGGGAATGTCAGATGGTACGTGAGGGACTGACAACGAGGTTGGACGAGGTGGTAGAGGTAATGGAGACGAAGGACCGGCAGGTGAGGACGCACATGGAAACGGTCAAGGTAGCCTTGGAGGACGAGCTTGAGGAGACGTACCGGGGAATAAAAGAGGTGAGGCACAAATTAGAAGAAGTGGAAGAAGGGGTGAGCGAAATTAAGAAGCGACGGAGAGGGGATAACAAAGAGATAAAAGAGGAGATAAAAGAATTGGTCCAAAGTCTGTGTTTGGATCGTGATGTGCTCATTAACCGGATGAGGGATTCGCAGGTGATGGAGGAGAAGCGAAGAGGAAGAGGACCCGGTGTAAGTGGTGACCAATATGGTCGTGCGTATGATGCGCCAGGGGATTTAAGAAGCTTGGGGATTGGTTTGGATCCGGGTGTTCGTGAGAGGCCATTGGTGAAGTGTGCGACAGGTCTGGTGTGCGAAAAAGGAGGTGTGCGAGAAAGTCCGACTCTGGGGTGTGTGAGGAAAAAGTGCGTGCCAAGGAGTGAGGGTGCTGGCGAGAGTGAGTCGGTCGTAGCGCGTGTGCGAGGGGGCACATGGAAGCGCGGTGTGGTGAGTGTTACAGAGGGTGTAACGGGAGAGTGTGCGCGAGAAAGGTGTGTGACGGACAGGTGCATGGGGAAAGAGTGCGCTGTCAAAGGCAAGGAAGAATGCACACCTGTGGTGAGTGTTACAGAGGGTGTAACGGGAGAGTGTGCGCGAGAAAGGTGTGTAACGGACAGGTGCATGGGGAAAGAGTGCGCTGTCAAGAGTAAGGGTGAGTGCGCTGTCAGGAATGGAGGTGAAAGTAGTGAGAGTGACATGGAGCGTGAGTTAGTTGTGACAGGTGAGCGAGGATGTACACCTGGGATGAAAGGATGCACACCTGGAATGGTAGAGCGTGAGTGGGAATGCACGCTGGAGTTGGTGGTGAGGCACGTGGTTGGGTGTGCGAATGAGGGCACACCTGTGATTGTCACAGAGGAGGTGACCGAGGAGGGGGCGCGAAGCGGTGTATTGGTGAGGTGTGCGAGCAACGAATGTGTGCCAAAGTGTTCGGTGGTCAGGTGTGTGACAAAGGCTGTGAGTGGAATGGGTGTACCTGGGTGTGTAAGGAAAGGTACGAGGAGCATGGGCACGGCTGGATGTGTGAGCAAGGAACGGGCTGCGGGATGTAAGCATGCAGGTGAAGCATCGACGTTAGACGGGGTAGAGTTTAGAACGACTTTTAGCCGAAGCAGGCCCTCGGTGCGTGCCGGGCCTCGCTTTGAACGGCCGCGTCCAGGCTCCACTAGGCGGAGCTGGCAGCCCGATAGGAAGGGTCGTTATGGCGACCACGTTTTGTTGAGACGTGCCGGCAGGTCGAGATCGGGACATTGGATGGCTCCACGCCGAGGTGATGCGTGGGATCTCGGCCCGAGTAAGCCCCCGTCCCTGCACCGAGTGCCGGACGCATCCAGCCGCTGGCACAAAACAACCAGCATCCATTGCTTGGCTTTACGAAGCCGGGCTTTGGACAGGGATTGGCGCACCGAGAGGTAGTAGTGAGTAGACTGGGTGATGAGGTTAGTGTTTTGGACCCAAAATTAGAGAAAAACAAAATTTGATGATTGGCAAGGGATTGGCAGTAGTGATTGGCAGATGATGGGTAGTGATTGGCAAATTTTTGATTTATTGAAATTTGATGTGCAAAATTGGTAGTGAGAGACCCCCGATGTGGTGGGATGGCATCCCTGCCACCCTTCCCATGTGGGGGCAAATGCGCAATAGTTTATGGGGTGTATGGCAGTGAAAACTAGCCCGGGTGGGTTAGGTTATTAGTAGGGATCTAGAAGAGATTGACATTAGGTAACGTTAAGTTTAGTTAGTGACTGATACCTGTAGTGGGGACGCAGGTAGTTTAGTATGGATTATAATGACGAGGGAGCGCAATAGTTTAAAGGGACGACTGGGAAGCGCAAGTTTCAGAAGGGAGTAGTTAGCTGAGATGATGCCGTGTTGGTGAGAATTGAACAGGTGTGATTGCACAGGTGTGCACCTGGACAGGTGTGTGGAGCAGTGTATGAGTAGTGAGTGTGTGGATCAGCGCGAATGCGCTTGGGGAGAGAAGGGTGCAGGTGGCACCAGGTGTGAGAGCACAGGTGTGCAGGTACAAGTGTGTGGAGAGAGTTGGAGTGAGTGGTACGGAGTGGTGTGCATGGTGCGAAGGTGTGGATGGGGGAAGAGTGGACCCCTTTCACGAGTACCCGGGGCGGGTAGTGTAAGTGTTAGGTAGAGGGTGCAGGTAAATTGTGGTTGGATATTGGCATTTGTGGTGCGGTTGCAGAATGGTGTTGTGGATGGGTGCATTAGTGTTGTGGAAATGGCTGGGCGTGTAGCCTGTTAGTGTGTGTAGTTGGTTGGGCACTCCACCACTGTGAGGATGTCGGCCAGGTGAGGCCGCAGGTGGGCTCTGGGAGCCGGTAGTTGTGAGTGGGTGCCTGAGGATCCCGGGTGTGGATCGGGTAGCCCAGTGCCAGAGAGGGCACCGAGTGGGGAGAGCGCCAGAGGGCCTGCCCCAGTTAGTTAGGTTAGGGTAAGGAGCAGGTAAGCTCGGAGGCAACTGCAGTGGTGGAGGTGTGCAGGTGGGTAGACCCACTGGGAGAGGTACACGTCGCAGCCCAGAAATTGTACGAGGGCACCGGGAGATGAATCGGGGGAGTGAGACCCCAAATTGAAGAGCACCACAGTTTGGCCAATGGGAATTGGTTTTTAGAACCCGTAGTGTAAGAGGGCCAATGGTTTGGCCGGAGAAAGACCCCGGGTAGTGTAAAGTTGTTAAAGTCATTTAGGAAATAGTTAGGATTGATGAACCTGTCGCACCATACGCAGCCACTTACCTGTGGTGATGATGATGACTCCACACCTGTGTTTTCTTTGTTTTGTTGCAGGAGATGAATCGCTGTGTGGATTTGTGAGACGCATCACGACGTGGATGAGACATTGGGGTGATTCCATCTCTCCCTCCCTAGGAGGGACTGATGATGAATTGGTAATGGCAAATTTTGATGAGAGTTGAAAATGGCAAATTTGATTGGTTAGGAGGGAGAGAAGACGAATTTGGTTTATGGGAGGAACGGGGAAGACAGTAGGGATGTTTGTTGATTTGTAAAGTAGATGTTTATGAGTAGTGTTGTGTTGTGTGGATACAGTAAGGGGTAAGGGAGGGGCCATGTAGGTTACCTGGTGGGGGGGGGGGCGTACGATAGGAACGTACCTGTCTCACCTGGTTCCCATGTGCCCCCAGTGTGCATCACCTTACATTGCGTGCACTTTTGCGCCCTTACCACCTTACTCACTTGTCTGCTTCTTTTGTCTCCCACCTCCGAGGATCTGGCTTTGGGGTAGAGAGAGAGGAGAGAGGTGCTGGCTGCGCAGTTGTGGGCCTGCACTTTCGCTGTTTGCTGCCGGGATCGATACACCATATGGACCGCAATGTTTGTGGCCACCCACAATGGACCGCAGTTTGTTTGCGGCCAAGCACCACCCGGGGATGGACCTATGGGTCAACGTGGCACCTATGCCATACAGGTGAACCACTTTTAGTTGACACCCAGTGCACCACAAGAAGAGCAAGAGACACCTGCAGGGTTAGGGGTTGTCGAATTTATTTTTATTCCAATGAACAATGGTGACTGCACCGATTGGTGGTGGGGTGGTGCTTTTGATGATCGGGAAGGGTGCTCTGCACGTTATTAAAGGCCGTCGGCCACAGAGCACTCGTGGGTTGGTGTATCGATGTTGGCAAGCGCGCTCTCTCTATGCATAACATCTGCATGTGTCCCTCCAAAAACAGGTCCTGGATCGTAGTGTAAATAGCAGCGTAGTCTTGTAAATAATGCTCCCTACCGGCTGTATGTTTAGTTTGAGAATTCTTTCCGGATTCGGTTATCCTGTGGGTGTGTTTCTGTGAGGAGAAGGGTGCAACGTCGCAGGGGGACATATTTACTCATTTGTGAATATCTGTAAAACTGTCGCACTCAGGGTAGAGTTAATAGTAGAGGGAACTACATTGCGTGCCACACTAAAGTAGGTAAAAATTTATCGGGTCGGGACGCCCCGAGGGTAGAGAAGGGTGCAATGTTGCGAATATGGAATTTGGCCTCCATATCCGCTTGTAAATATTCCCCTATTTTCTCCAATACTCCCCAACTTTCCCCAATCCCCCATTCCCTAGTCCCATTGCATGTAAATAACAATCAGTAGAGCCGACCTTCCCCTTATTCCCCCATTAAATGTCGTGCCCAGGTCCACCGCACCACACGTAGACAACTTTCGGACATCTTCCTAGTTATTCTTATTCTATGTCAGTTAAGGCCTCGTTTCCATTAATTATGACTCTTCGTTGCACCAGAATGTGATTATATGGCATCAGTAGTGAGTTTAGGACCTTTCCCATACCTCCTCCCATCTTCTTCCCCAAACAACAACTACAACAACAACTACAACTACGACTACAACAACAGAGGGGCGGGGAGTGTGCGTCCTCACACCGGCTCGGTTACCCGCCATGACCATGCGCTCCACGGCGTTACCCCGAAGGGGCTGGCTGTCAGCTCCTCGTCAGGGGCGGAGCCAGTAACCCCCCCACGCACCCAATGAGAAGCAACGTGTCGATTCCATCTGGGGCGGAGCTAACGAGCCGAGGGCGTGTCACTCCCCGCCGGATATACGCGGCCCCGCGCCGGATGTGACGTCAGATGCGCCTCAGCTTGGAGAGAGAAGCCACCGCCACCCCCAGCGCGACGATACCTCCCCGCATCTTTGGACCGGACCGGACCGTACTGTACCCTGCCCCGAGCCCAGGAGGACCTGGAGCCATCGATACCCGCTTTCCTGCCATCAACCCCCGTGTGAGTCAGCCGTTGTCCCGTTTGTCTGTCGTCTGTCCGGGGTTAATATAAGAGTGTGTCTAAGTGCCTGTCTTTCTGTGATTATACCTCTAGCCCCTGTAATCTGACCTTTCCGTACGAATATAATCTCCTCCGGAGGTCTTGAGAATTGAAACATTGGTGTCGTATTGTGTTATTGTAATCCAGCCGGGTGTCTTCTTTTTCTTATTGAGCCAGCATCGCGCGACTAGTCAACGTTCGGGCACAATCGGGTAACTTGTGCAGACGTGGTCATACCATAAAACCGCTCGGTAAATAACATCCAAGCCACGTCTGTAACAATATGTATATATATATATATATATATATATATATATATATATATATATATATATATATATATATATATATATATATAGTAACGGATTTGGGAAACCCTGCACTTGGTGTAATTGTTGTAAATATCACCCTCTGTAAATAAAATTATTTGTAAATACCTCCATCAATTGGTAAGATCAAAGGTCGTCCCCTAGTTAGTCCATGTACAAGCACGTAGCCAATCATAGGACGTCTCCATAGTTATATCCTTATTCTGTGTTTCAGATAAGGCTGTGTGTCCAATAGTCGATCTTACGTTGCACCAAATCAAATAAGATAGATCCCCCTTTCGATTGCCCCAAAGCCTACATTTCCAACAGCATTCGCCTCCATTGCGCACGTGGTCCTCTCGAAGAAGAAGGGCATTGCCCGCCCATCGTCATCAGAAGGTGGAGCCAGAAAGCCCTTGCCGACCAACCAGGAATCAGTAGGCATGGCTTGGTAGGGCGTGACCAGAAAGATCGAGCAGGTTCGTGAAGGTTCCAGGGCGTGGCTATATAACCCGTTACGGGAAGCCCCCACTGAGAGACGAGAGAGGGAGGACGAATTGTGAGTTCTGTCGAGGTCGAGGTTGAGGTCGAGGTCGAGTGGAGCGAGCAGGGGCGAGCGGCAGAAAGAGGGCCACGGGGATTGCCCGGCCGAGAATTGCGTATGCAACATACCAACTTTCCCCTGCTATATAATTGTCCGGTTGCGTCCAACGACACACGGAGCTGTTTGCCAGGTTTTCGCCTCAACCCCAAAGCGTGGATCGGAGCGCGCACTTGGAGCCGGACCTCGACGCCTACCATCTGCCTGGACCCTTCTCTGCCTTCCCATACCATCCCTGCCATTTCATCCTTTTGTGTACGTGAGTTTGTTCTGTTCATGTTGTCTGGGTATAAGTTAAGCTTGTATAAGGATTTGCCCTGTGTATCTGCTTCTTCCTCTTCACTGTAAATTACCTTCGTTCCTCCTCTTTCTTTGGGTTTGTGTACATAATAATAAATCCTGTTATTTCTTACCTTTGGCTTCTTCTTTCTCATCCGATCGCTTTCGTCCTGTCCCCTATTGAGCATACGTGGCACGATTTCGGCCGACGCTTTATAATCGGGTTAGTCATTGCTAACGGCTCGAACCGAATTGCTAAACCGCTCGGCAAAATACCAACTCGTCCGTGGTTTCGAGCGGTACTTGTCTCCATGTTTTGTGGAGGGATTGGTGAAGGTATTCGGGAGAACACCTTGACCAATAACCCTGATCAATCCCACCTCGCAAAGGAGCGTTACAAGTGCCAGGACCGGCGGAGACGGCCAGCTTAACAGGACAAGGGGATTAACCCCCCCCCCCCCCTTGCTAACGGGAGAGCCATCCCCCGTTTCCGTAACAATATATATATATATATGTATATATATAATTATATATATATATATATATATATATATATATATATATGGTAGAGATAAAGAAAACATTTTAACTCATGGCTGCTTTTCTGTAATTTATGCTAAATACCAATAGCTGGAGGCACCGAAGCAGTATTCAGTTTTATAAATAGCAGTGCGAGACAGGAAGTAGACATCTATTTATTATATATTCACATGGGTATGGGTAAAACCAGAGAATGTAAATTTGGAGAAAGAGCGAGAAAGGTGAGGAGACAGGATAGGGTCCAGTAATGTTATGGTTAAGGTTGGAAGTCCGAAGGGAAGGGGCATGTCGGGAGTGAATGAGAGAGAAGTTGCAGGGAGTTAAAATGCCGCCATATTTGACTACGTAATAAATATCTGCCCCCTAATGAAAATATGTGACTACGTAATAAATATCTGCCCCCTAATGAAAAATGGCAGCACCAAACTTCTCTCTGGCACCACTTATTTGGCACCACTTGGCACCACTTGGCACCACCACATGGCACCACTTATTTCCTGGAAATCCTGGCAGTGTCCATATGTTTATACCTCTCCCACCCCCCCCCCCCCTTCACATGCCTCCCCCCCTTCACATGCCTCCCCCCCTTCACATGCCTCCCCCCCAAAGCCTTCTCCCTCCCACAGATCTCTCGATGTCTCCATGTCTCTCGGTCCCTGCTCTCAAATGTTGTGTTTGTGTCCTTCCCCCTCTCTCCCCATCTTGTCTACCGCTCCCGATGTTATTTGTTTTATGTGTCTGTTTGTCTTTCTGTGTGATTAATGTTCGCTCTTTCACGAGCCTCGATCTTGTATACAAAAAAAAAAAAAAAAAAAAAAAAAAAAAACATTTTTCAAAATGGACGATAGCAGGGAACGCAACATGCAGCAAATAATGATCAAATCATGATTGTGAATAAATGGCTGTGCGTTTTGAAAACCTGTTGCTTATCAAAAACGAAGGTTGTTTTGCAGATTGGGGGAAAAAATCCTTGAGAAGCAAAATGAGAAATTCTCCTTTTTGGCTATTGAAACAAATCTTCCGTGTTTAAGTTAAATATGAATATCCTTAAGCAAAACGAACTCATTTAAATGCAATCAGAATAATGGTTGCGACGGCCTGTGGATGTGGCCGATAGAGGATGATTGCATTAATTGGAACAAATGGCATCACCACCAATATTGTATCGCTGGGTAATACTCTCGGCTGTGCAGGTCTGTGATGTCCATCACTTACCTGGCACTTTGCATACATTTGCATAATACTGCAATCAAACTGATGAAATGCTTCAACAAACCCCAATTGAGCTTTACTGTTCACATAGCACATCTGCAAATAATGTTTTGCTTTTGCTTTGGGATTTCTAACTCATTTTGTTTACTTTTCTGGTTAATTGTGTTGGCCTGTTTAGCATTCCTATCTGAACCGATGGGTCAATTCTTGGAACCCATGTTCAAATCCCACACGCCATCTGTATTTGTATCTTGTTCTACTAATGTCATTCTAATTCACATTGAAATAAACTGCTGCCTGCTAATGTCTTCTTTTTGTATACAGAGTTAAGGCTCATGAAAGAGCTAGAACACAGAACGAATCAGGAAAAGAAAAGGGGGAAATGCCAACAGCAGGGCCGAGGAAAAAAAAGAAACGGAGACAGATACTGTAAATAAGGGACGAGGGAGTTATGATGAGGGGTAGGGGAAAATACAGCGGGTGTAAAATATGGATAGAGAACAAAAGAAGAAAGAGCAATCAGAGATTGCAGACCCTTGCCAGGATGTGTTTTTAAGGCTTTTGTGTTAAAACAAATATGGCGGCCGAACCACGTGACCGATAACGTCTTTTTTTTTTCTCCACCAATTTATCCTTAGATGATGCTCAATCAATTTTTTCTCTTGATCGGATGAAGTTTTATACTTGTCGAATTATGACGTCATAACGGCGGCACCTATGACATCATCATTAACATATGTTATTCCCCATGGAGAGTTCTTTACAATGAGCCATGTCTCAATTTTTCACATGCATTGCTTTCGGAGATATAGAGGTGCAAAGTTTTTCGGTTTTTCCAACATGGCGCCAGTACCACGTGACATGACGTCATAATTAGCATTAAAACAATTATACAGGAGGAGGTGCAATTCAAACAGGATTCTCCTATTTGGCCGATGTATATGGTGATGATTTCCTGTCAATCGAACCAACGGTTGCAGAGAAAATCATATTTATTCTGTGTGGACAAACAGACAAACAAACAGACATACAGAAAAACAAACAATAAATATGTCGTGCATAGCATCATACTTGCAAAATCCTGAAAATAAGTTGTTGGCCTATGATGACCTCAAAAATAATTGGTGGTTGAATTCAATGACCTGGTATGCAAATCCTCTTAAAATTTCAAGTCAATCAGATGAAAATTGAGGATTTTTAAAATTTGGCCTATGTTTACCTTTTGACCTATGTTGACCTCAAAAATACTTAATGGTTGAATTCAGTGACCAGATATGCAAGTCCTCTTAAAATTTCAAGTTAATTGGATAAAAATAGAGGATTTTAGAAATTCGGCCTATGTTGACCCTTTGGCCTATGTTGACCTCAAAAATAGTTGGTGATTGAATTCAGTGTCCAGATATGCATGTCCTCTTAAAATTTCAAGTTAATCGGATGAAAACTGATGATTTTTGAAATTTGGCCTATGTTGACCTTTTGGCCTTTGTTAACCTCAAAAATACTTGGTGGTTGAATTCATTGACCAGATATGCAAGTCCCCTTAAAACTTCAAGTTAATCGCATGAAAACTGATGATTTTAGAAATTTGGCCTATTTTGACCTTTTGGCCTATGTTGACCTCAAAAATAGTTGGTGGTTGAATTCAGTGACGAGATATGCAAATCCTCTTAAAATTTCAAGTCAATCGGATGAAAATTGAGGATTTTAGAAATTTGATAAAGTTGGTGATCTTTGGCCTATGTTGACCTTTTGACCCCAAAAACAGAAGGCTTCTTGCTTATGACCAACTCTACCATTTTGTGAAGTTTCGTGAAGATCGGTTGAAAATTGTGACCTGCAGGCGACTGACATACAGACAGACAGACAGCCAAACAGACGCACAAGACCGACCAATATACTTGAAAAATCTTCGATTTTCGCAAGTAACAAACGGAATCAAATGCAATACCCTCTCCTCTGGCGAGGGTAACTAGAACGACGCTCTGTAGAGCACATACATCCGCCAGGCTAAACAGTTTACAATTTGTATCCCACTGTTTGGCCGGATCTGGATTCGGACCTGAACCAAAATCTAATCGGCTTGTTATTGTCACCAAACCAACTCATCCACCTAGTTTTGTCATAATCTGTCCACAACCTTTTGAAATATCATGCTATATATATACTGTATGTTGTTTTTGGCCCAATGTTGCAATGGTGAAGAATCACTTTTTAAAAATTCAATAACTCTCGTATCCAGATCCGTATTGAAATCTTCACCAAAATCGAGTTCATTTTTTTTTTTTTTTTTTTTTTTTTTTGTATACAAGATCGAGGCTCGTGAAAGAGCTAAATTCTTGTCATATTAATGTCATGTCATGTCATGTGTGTGTCATGTCATGTGACATGTCATGTCATGTCATGTTAATTCTTGTCATACACACCATCTGTCCACCAAGTTTCGTCTGAACCCGTCTATAACGTTTTGAGATATTGTGCTATATATTGGTTTTTTTCCCTATCACTATATCTTACCTTTTTTTTTATCCTATCATTAAAAAAAAATCTGTTCTTAAAATGATATCCTATCAATGAAAAATTTTCTGACTGATCCGGATCCGTTGGCATTTTGAAGAAATCAATTTGTTGTTTTTTTTCTATTTTTTTGTGGGTGCTAAAACCCTTCCCCACACCAACTAAGGGAAATTTATAATACTAGGGCATGCCCGTACTATATATACTAGGGCATGCCCGTACTATATATATATCTAAAATTATATCCCCCCCCTCTATTTACATGAAATGGTTTGGTCCATTCGCAAAGCCAAAGCGAACGGCTTGCGAGTACGGTGACAATCCCCCCCCCCCTCTATTTACATGAAATGGTTTGGTCCAAAGCGAACGGCTTGCGAGTACGGTGACAATCCCCCCCCTCTATTTACATGAAATGGTTTGGTCCAAAGCGAACGGCTTGCGGAGTTTGGTAAAGAAATCGCCATAGCTCGGTAACTACTTCTCCGATTAATATGAAACCTTGAAAAGGCACATCCTCGGGTCCCCAGCAATATACCTGGCAAGTTTAAAGTATATCGGACCTGTGGTTGTCGAGAAACAGCGGTCACAGACACACAGACACACAGACATACACACAGAGATTACTGGAATTATAGATAGACTAGCGGGGTCACCCGTGGGAATCCCACGGGCATGGATGTGTGTGACATTTCGACATATTGAGTTATATGCTGCACATTCATTTTTACAAAATGGTTACTGGCAAGTCATCAGATCCAGAAATGGTGTGATGAACACAATTTATTTATTTCACATAATATGTGACCCCTCACTCCTCTCCACCTGACACTCTCCTGTCTCCACCTGACACTCTCCTGTCTCCACCTGACACTCTCCTCTCTCCACCTAGCACTCCTCTCCTCTCCAAACCCTCACATCCCTCTCCTTTCCAATCCCTCACCTCTCCAATCCCTCACACTCCTCTCCTCTCCAATCCTTCACACGCCTCTCCAATCGCGCCTCACACTCCTCTCCAATCGCGCCTCACACTCCTCTCCAATCGCGCCTCACACTCCTCTCCAATCGTGCCTCACACTCCTCTACAATCGTGCCTCACACTCCCCTCCAATCACTCCTCTCCAATCGTGCCTCACACTCCTCTCCAATCACGCCTCACACTCCTCTCCAATCACGCCTCACACTCCTCTCCAATCGTGCCTCACACTCCTCTCCAATCGCGCCTCACACTCCTCTCCAATCGCGCCTCACTCGCCTCTCCAATCGGCTTTCCCCGTCTCGTTTCTCTCCTTTTTCTCCCGTCTCGTTCTTTTTCTTGCTCCAAATTGGCCCGTCGGAATCGGAAATCGGCCCGTCTCGCCCGTCGGCCCGTCGGAATCGGAAATCGGCCCGTCTTGCTTTTGTGCTTGTGCGTAAATAAATTGTGTTCATGACACCATTTCTGGTGTTGGGCTAGCGGCTAGGGTGCCGGCTTAGGATCCTGGGTTCGAATCTCGGTCGATCGCCGAATTAATGCCAGGGGGGTTGACTCAGCCTGTCATCCTTCCGAGGTCGGCTAATTGAGTACCAGTTCACTGGTAATTCCCTGTTTGTCGTTGAAGGCGGCAAAAAGGGTTGGCGTCAGGAAGGGCATCCGGCCGTAAAACATTGCTTCAAAAAGGGGACAAAAAAACAACAACTACCACGGTCCCCGAAAAGGCCAACCCCCGCTTTGCGGGGAAAAATGGCCTCTAAACGGTGGTTTTTACACCATTTCTGGATCTGATGACTTGCCAGTAACCATTTTGTAAAAATGAATGTGCAGCATCTAACTCAATATGTCGAAATGTCACACACATCCATGCCCGTGGGATTCCCACGGGTGACCCCGCAAGTTTGCATTGACGTTCGTCGATGGACTCGTTCGCCCGTCTCATTCGTTTTCTTGCTGCATCCTGTTCAAGTCTGCGTTCTTCATCGATCGTCTCATTCATTTTGGAAATAGAAGTTTCCACGCAGCGCATGAATTGTCACGATCCTCAAGAGGAATTTGTCTCGTAATCATCAAATGATAAATGGCAAGTAAATTATATTGTGGAAAATTAAAGATTTCAAATAAACCTATTTAAAGTGTATTCGCACATAACTAATTTTAAAAAACGAAGAAATATCTCTCGGTAATTTCCTGAAACATATTTTACTTCCGGCTAATAATGTTGAATTAAATAAAAACGAAGACATATATGTCGGCATCATTGTTGACGTTTTTGTGACGACTGTCATCAAACGAAAAAGTAATATATCTTAACGGAAAAGCAAAAGCGAATTTTTAATATATATCGACACGTTGCCGTCGGTGTCATGTTGGGCGGTGTATGATACACCATGACGCGATTTTTAAAAATAAATCTCTGCATTTTCCCGCGTGTGTGGAATGTTCTAAATTATTGCTGACACCGAGTCCAAAACCATCGATAAAAATGAAATCATATGGTGAGTTAGATTGGAGATAAAGGCGTGAGAGAGACTCAATGGCCTTGAAGTTGAAGTTACAGGCGTTTGAGAATTCATTTCGTTCTATAAACGGCAACTTTCATTGGATTTCCTTCCCGTTTTTTTTCAACCGAGTCGAAAACTATGTTAGCGACTGTGAAAAATGAAATGATATATCGAATTTTTAATATGTATCGACACGTTGCCGTCGGTGTCATGTTAGGCGGTGTATGATACACCATGACGCGATTTTAAAAAATATATCTGCATTTTCCCGCGTGTGTGGAATGTTCTCAATTATTGCTGACACCGACTCTAAAACCATCGATAAAAATGAAATCATATGGTGAGTTAGATTGGAGATAAAGGCGTGAGAGAGACTCAATGGCCTTGAAGTTACAGGCATTTGAGAATTCATTTCGTTCTATAAACGGCAACTTTCATCGGATTTTCTTCTCGTTTTTTTTCAACCGAGTCTAAAACTATGTTAGCGACTGTGAAAAATGAAATGATATATCGAATTTAAAATAGATATCGAGACATTGCCGTCGGTGTCATGTTGGGCGGTGTATGATACACCATGACGCGATTTAAAAAAATATATCTGCATTTTCCCGCGTGTGTGGAATGTTTGTGGAAAATTAAAGATTTCAAATAAACCTATTTAAAGTGTATGCGCACATAACTAATAAAAAAAACGAAGAAATATCTCTCGGTAATTTCCTGAAACATATTTTACTTCCGGCTAATATGTTGAATGAAATAAAAACGAAGAAATATATGTCGGCATCATTGTTGACGTTTTTGTGACGACTATCATCAAACGAAATAGTAATATATCATAACGGAAAAGCAAAAGCGAATTTTTAATATATATCGACACATTGCCGGCGGTGTCATGTTGGGCGGTGTATGATACACCATGACGCGATTTTAAAAATATATCTCTGCATTTTCCCGCGTGTGTGGATTGTTCTCAATTATTGCTGACACCGTCTAAAAGTAAAACCATCGATAAAAATGAAATCATATGGTGAGTTAGATTGGAGATAAAGGCGTGAGAGAGACTCAATGGCCTTGAAGTTACAGGCCTTTGAGAATTCATTTCGTTCTATAAACGGCAACTTTCATCGGATTTTCTTCCCGTTTTTTTTCAACCGAGTCTAAAACTATGTTAGCGACTGTGAAAAATGAAATGATTTATCGAATTTGATTTGAAATAAAACTGGGGGAGAGCAAGACACCACGGGCCTACAAAACAGGACTCAAAGCTATGCGAGTTAATAAAATGGTGGATATTTGTTTATAGCCACTCCCAGAATGGGTGGAGCTATGGGTGGAGCTACTCTGCAAACCGAGTAAGCCACACCCCGGACAGACACCCAACAGATAGACAGACAGACAGAATCATCTACGGCTATTATAATATAGATATCTAAAATTATATCCCCCCCCTCTATTTACATGAAATGGTTTGGTCCATTCGCAAAGCCAAAGCGAACGGCTTGCGAGTACGGTGACAATCCCCCCCTCTATTTACATGAAATGGTTTGGTCCAAAGCGAACGGCTTGCGAGTACGGTGACAATCCCCCCCCTCTATTTACATGAAATGGTTTGGTCCAAAGCGAACGGCTTGCGGAGTTTGGTAAAGAAATCGCCATAGCGTGCACAAACGCGCAGGAAAGCGAAAGAATCGCAAATTAGTTTTAATTAGTTTTAAAACATAGTTTAACGCCAACATAGCGGCAACATAGTTTGCCAACGTGAAATAAATGAATACGCTCTCAAATGTGCCGTCCGAGGCAGAGTCTGTTCGGCACGTTCGGCACACGTGATAGCTCGCTGCTCTCTGATTGGTTGAATCGTTTTTTGGACATAGCTCGGTAACTACTTGTCCGATTAATATGAAACCTTGAAAAGGCACATCCTCAGGTCCCCAGCAATATACCTGGCAAGTTTAAAGTATATCGGACCCGTGGTTGTCGAGAAACAGCGGTCACAGACACACAGACACACAGACATACACACAGAGATTACTGGAATTATAGATAGACTAGGGCATGCCCGTACTATATATGCTGGTCTAGGGCATGCCCGTACGTGGGTGCCCGTTCCTTGCCAAAAAAAAAAAAAAACGCTACCCGTACGCACTACCCCACCCGTACGCCCGTACGCCCGTAAACAAAAAAAACAACGCTCTTCGCTTCCGCCCTTCGCTCTGGGAGAAATAATGCGCATAAGAAATCGAGAAATTATTATTTTCTCCGGAAGAAATCGAATTACGAACCGTAATGGCGCACGCGCTCGGCTCGGCTCGCAACAACGGGTTCTGTGATTGGCTGCCGGAAGTGAAGTCTTCACTGTCCGGAAGGTCGCAAATCGCAGTTACGATGAATCGCAAATTAGTTTTATTTAGTTTTAAAACATAGTTTAACGGCAACATAGTTTTCCAACGTGAAATAAATGAATACGCTCTCAAATGTGCCGTCCGAGGCAGAGTCTGTTCGCCACGTTCGGCACACGTGATAGCTCGCTGCTCTCTGATTGGTTGAATCGTTTTTTTGGACATAGCTCGGTAACTACTTGTCCGATTAATATGAAACCTTGAAAAGGCACATCCTCGGGTCCCCAGCAATATACCTGGCAAGTTTAAAGTATATCGGACCCGTGGTTGTCGAGAAACAGCGGTCACAGACATACATACATACATACATACATACATACATACATACATACATACACACAGAGATTACTGGAATTATAGATAGATACACACACACACACACACACACACACACACACACACACACACACACACACACACACTAATCGGGGATAATTTAATATTACCTTCCACATAGCTACAAAGGCCACAAAAAGGTAATTTGAATAAAAAAATCCCCCCCAAAAATCGAACTTTTCGAAATCGAAAAATCTAAAAAATCTAATTTTTCATAGAATTTCCCCAAAACACTCCCAGGCACTCACTGTTGAACCTCTGAAACTTTGATGAAGATCTGTTTAGCCATCTCTGAGAAAAATGGCAACACACACACACACACACACACACACACACGGCTCTCTTGTAGTATAGATAGTAAGGACCCACGAAATATTGGACCTCATGTTCTCAACCCCTCACCCCTCTTCCACACCCCTAATTATCAACTCTCCATCCGAAACCCCAAAGGCCTTAGCCCACGCCTCCTAACCCGAGAGCGTCAACCCTCTCCCTATCCAACCTTTCAAACCTCCCTCCCCCATCAGTACTCCTAAACCTCTTCCACTCACCCCTCTTCCCTCCCCCCCCCCCCCCCCCCAGAAACTCGTACTCTCACCACCCCCCACCAAAGCCTCAATCTACCATTCAAAACTCCGTCCCATCTTTGTTCCCCCACCTCCAACCCCAACTCTGTCGTCCCCTCCTCAGCCCCTTGCCAACCACACCCCGCCCACTCATAATAGCAAACGGGCATTTCCACGGAATATTTAATGCTTTTTCCTCCCCTATCGTACTGTCACAGACTTCACCAAAATCGCGATCGAAACAGTCACGGCCCATCATGGTCGCCTGTCCAACACAAAATCCCCTGAGATTTGCAGAAACCCCGTGGAATTGGAACTGTCACGTGACCAGTATTCTTCATCCTGACACAGGACGGAAGGAGGGAAGACCATGAGAGACCCGAAACCAGATCACAACATCAACTTCACATATAGATAAATGTACTGTATTGTAGTTTATAAAATCCTCAATTTTCATCCGATTGACTTGAAATTTGAAGAGTACTTGCACATCTGGTCGCCGAATTCCACCCACAACTATTTTTGAGGTCAACATAGGCCAAAATGTCAACATAGGCCAAGTTTCTAAAATCTTCAAGTTTCATCCAATTAACTTCAAATTTGAAGGGGATTTGCATATCTGGTCACTGAATTCAACCACCAATTATTTTTGAGGTCATCATAGGCCAACAACTTATTTTAGGGATTTCGCAAGTATCATGCTATGCACGACATATTTCTTGTATTTATCTATTCATATGTATACTTGAATATAACTGTAAATGTTTTATTTTTAAAAAAAGGTTTAGGCAGTATAGAGCGATTTGAAAAAGGAGAAATCCAACAAAAATCGAAAAAGTAATTTTTTTTAAAAAGGAAGAATTTTTTTTGGCCTAAAACACTCCCTGACACCCTTTGATGAACCTCTGAAAGTTTGATGAAACTCCATTCAGCCATCTCTGACAAAAATGGCAACGCGCAGACAAATTGCTCACTTCTAGTATGAAATATATATATATATATATATATATATATATATATATATATATATATATATATATATATATATATATATATATATATATATATATATATATATATATATATATACACTAGCAGAAGTACCTGGCGTTGCCGGGCAGGGGAGAGGGGGAGGGGGACGGCAGGGGTTGAAGGGGAGGGGAGGGGGAGAAGAGGATGGGGGGAGGGAGGGGAGGGAAGGTGGGAGGGGAAGAGGGAGAGGGGAGGGGAGGGGAGGAGGGGAAGGAGGGATATGGAGGGGCAGGGGGTAAAGGGGGGGGAAGGGAAGGGGGGAGGGGGGAGGAGAGGAAGGGGGGAGGAGGGGAAGGGGGGGAGGAGGCGGAGGAGGGAAGGGGAGGGGGGAAGCAGGAGAGGAAGGGGAGTGGCTCATGTTTCTGAGTGAATGCGGCTCACGTTTCTGAGTTAAGTGTTATGCCGATCAGGAAGAAGAAGTAGCCGTACTACCAAATTCGTACACTTCCGGAATTGTTTGATTTATTTGTATTCAAATATCTGGTAATTGTTTTTTATTTATTTATGCGAATGTGTACTTGTGTATAACTGTCATTAATTTAAAAAGGCTTTGGCACTATCGAGCGATTTTTTTTTTTAATTCCAAAAAAATGAACTTTTTTTTTCCAATTTTTTTTGTTTTGTTTTGTTTGCCTAGAACACTCCCAGGCACTCACTGATGAACCTCTGAAAGTTTGGCGAAGATCCGTTCAGCCATCTCTGAAATAAACGCGGACACACACACAGACAACTCGCGTTTATATATATTTACTAGCCGAAAGCACCCGGCGTTGCCCGGGTTCTTTTTGAATGAATTTACTGCTATAATTCAGCTCAGCTTTTAATTGCGAAATGGCCCCAGCCCGGCCGACGCGACCTCGACCGGCCTCGCCACCTAGCCTATAACCTTCCGGGGCCCGTCCCGACATTTTTGGTTCTTTTTGAATGAATTTACTACTATAATTCAGCATTTACTCGCAGCCGTAGAAGATTGACTACTATAATTCAGCTCAGCTTTTAATTGCGAAATGGGCCCAGCCCAGCCGAGGCGGCCTCGATCGGCCTCACCACCTAGCCTATAACCTTCCGGGGCCCGTCCCGACATTTTTGGTTCTTTTTGAATGAATTTACTACTATAATTCAGCTTTTACTCGCGGCCGTAGAAGATTGACTATTATAATTCAGCTTTTACTCACGGCCGTAGAAGATTGACTACTATAATTCAGCTCAGCTTTTAATTGCGAAATGGGCCCAGCCCGGCCGAGGCGGCCTCGACCAGCCTCACCACCTAGCCTATAACCTTCCGGGGCCCATCCCGACATTTTTGGTTATTTTTGAATGAATTTACTACTATAATTCAGCTTTTATTCACGGCCGTAGAAGATTGACTACTATAATTTAGCTCAGCTTTTAATTGCGAAATGGGCCCAGCCCGGCCGATGAGGCCTCGCCCGGCCTCGCCACCTCACCTATAACCTTCCTGGGGCCCGTCCCGACATTTT